>NC_135968.1:16285122-16521833 GCF_053455715.1 Rhinoraja longicauda
TCAGGCTGGCTGTAATTGAAGGGACGGGGATGTCAAGACGCCTCAAGCAATCTACTCCCACAGTCCGGCAACAGCTCCCACTGCGCTGCCCGGAGTCCCCGACCTCCCGCTCCCCCTCCCGCTCCCGCCGCGGGAACTCAGCTACTACAAAATATTCATAAATAACACGAGTAAAGCATGCGGAGAAAGGAAACTTTCCACAACCGTCAGGGGGGTCTCGCCGGGGAGAGAAATCACCGGGGAAAGAGACCACGGGGAGAAGTCACTGGGGAGAGAAATCACCGGGAGATAAATCACTGGGGAGAGAAATCACCGGGAGAGAAATCACTGGGGAGCGAAATCACCGGGAGATAAATCACTGGGGAGAGAAATCACCGGGAGATAAATCACTGGGGAGAGAAATCACCGGGAGATAAATCACTGGGGAGAGAAATCACCGGGAGATAAATCACTGGGGAGGGAAACCACAGGGGAAAGAAATCATCGGGGGGGGGGGGGAAACGGGGGAGAAATCACCCGGGAGAGAAATCACTGAGTAAAGAAATAACCAGGGCAAAGGAATAACCGTAAAAGAAAAAAAATCACCGGGGAGAAAAATCTATAGGAATTCAACAAGAAAAGAAATCATCGGAGAATTGGTAACTGGGCGGAAAATTACTGGGCAAATAAATCACTGGGTGGAATCACTGGGGATTCACCGGGGGAAAAAAATCACGGGAGGGAAATCACAGGGGAATTCACTGAAAATAAATCGCGGTTGGGAGAGATCACTGGAAGAATCAGGAAGGGGGAGTAACACTGGGAGAAGAAGCAGGGAGGGAGGGAGGGAGGGAGGGAGGGGGTGAGTCTCTGGGGAGATGGCCAGCGGAAGATCACCGGGGGGGGGGGGGGGGGTGGATTCGCGACGGATTCACTCCCCTGTTGGTTCATTCATTAAGTGATTTCAACAAGCCGCCCTCCTGGAAGTGAAACAGTTCTTGGGCTGAGGCTTCTGTTAATTGATTAAACTTTAAAAATAAAGATATGATGTGGATCCCCTGCAGGCGGTGCCTCGATGTGAAGGCGGCTGTCTGTATCTGTCATTGTTTAATGTCTATGTGTATTTGTATATTGTATTTTCTTTAAAGGTAACCTATCAGTCACCGCCTAATTTTACACAGCACGTCAGGGAACAGACCAGGCAGACGGACCGCCTCAGCAGGAAGCTAATCCGTATTTACCAACTCTACAGCCGCACCAGCGGCAAACACGTCCAGGTGCTCGGCAAGAGGATCAACGCCAAGGCGGAGGACGGCGACAAGTTCGGTAAGCCAGGGCAGGAGGCGGGGGTGGACAGGGAGCAGGAGGACCGGGGGGGGGGGGGGGGGGGCGAGGGCCGGGTGGGAGGGAGCGAGGAGGTGTGGAGAGGTGTCCAGGACAGGATGGCGATGAGGTGGCAGGGGGAGAGGTGGAGGGAAGGGGGCGAGTGACTCCGTAGAGAATGAGATAAGGGATTGAGGGAGCTTCTGCGAAGGTCGGGGGAGAATGGAGGGAGAGCGAGAGACACGGGGGGGGGGGGTATCAAGGGGAGAGAGAGGATGAGAGTAGAGAGAGAGAGAGCGCGAGGTTGGTGGGAGGGGGGACGAGTGGTAACAGGTCAGTAACATCCCGGTGAGTGGCTGTAGGGTGCGTAGAGGAGGGGGAATGCGGAACTCCTCTCAACTGGGGGATCTGGGTGGGCATGGGCGAGTTGGGCCGAAGGGCCTGTTTCCGCTCTCTGGTTGTCGTTCATCTCCGGGCAAGTCAGGGGAAGGGAATTTAAAATCCTTACAAAAATCGGTTCGTTAGCACGCAACAAAAGCTTTTCACTGCACATTGGCACACTTGACATTAAAACGAAAAACAACTAAATGAAAACGCGAGGAACTGCATGTTTTGGAATCTTAAGCAAAATATGATGTGCTGGAGGAACTCAGCGTGTCGGGCAGCACCTGGAGAGGGAACGTACAGACGGCGTTTCGGGTCGGGACCCTTATTCAGATTCCAAAGGGAATCGTCGTGTGTCCATCCCGCTTCCCAGAGGCTGCCCGGGTCGCTGAGTTCCTCCAGCACTTTGTGGTCTTTCCTTGAAAATAAATCAGAGTTTCAAGGCGTCAAACAGCAGTAGGGGGTTGGACGGGAGGAGGTTTAGTCAGGATTCCCTCTTCGCGGGAGAGTTTGTCCGAGAGAAAGTAATTCATTCGTTAAATTGGGCCTAACGTGTCCACGTTCATCTTTATAGACACAAAATGCTGGAGTAACTCAGCGGGACAGGCAGCATCTCTGGAGAGAGGGACCGTTTGACGTTTCGGGTCGAGACTCAGTGTGAAGAAGGGTCTCGACCCGAAACGTCGTCCATTGCTTCTCTCCAGGGATGCTGCCTGCCCCGCTGAGTTACTCCAGCATTTTGTGCCTCTACTCGGTTTTAACCAGCATCTGCAGTTCCTTCCTACACATTCTACTTTACACCCGGACGGCGGAGAGATGTTGCATTTCATGTTGGATGCGCCTTTGCAACTCTAGCGCCGAGAGGCATCCACCTTATTGAGGTGCACAAGATCACGAGGGGTGTGGATAAAATGGACAGTCTTCTTCCCGAGGATTTTCAAACTAGAGGGCACGGGGTTACGCCCTCGGGGGCAACTTTTCCACTCCGAGAGCAGTCTGTATTTGGACCGCATTGCCAGAGGATGCTGGGAGAATGCAGCTTCTGCACACGAGAGACTGCAGATGCTGGGATCTTGCGCAGACCACAAAGTGCTGGATGAACTCAGCGGGCCGGGCAGCATCTGTGGCGCTGCAGCTCTCTTGACCGGTTGAGTTACTGCAGCATTTTTCCGTTCTAGTTTCGTTTGATCGTCGTTGTTATTAAGCTATAGAAGCGGACACAACCCCGACTTTCAAAAGACATTTAAAATAGATATATGGAAAGGAAGAGTTTACAGGAATGGGGGACAAATGCAGACAAATGGGACCAGCCCGATATGCCAACTTGGTCGGCAAGGACAAGGTGGGTCGAAGAGTTTCGACCCGAAACGCCACCGATTCCTTCTCTCCAGCAGAGTTGCTGCCTGTCCCGCTGAGTTACACCAGCATTTTGTCTCTATCCGAAGGGCCTGCTTCGTGTTTTGCGCAGAAAGCCTTTGTAACTGAATTCTTTGCGCATTCCCCGAAGTCCGTCATGAATGTATTTGGTTGCCCCCTGTTTTTCCATCAATCTCGTTGCCACTTCTTCCGCGACCACTCTTTGAATCCGGCGACAGCCCCCTAAATCAATACTCCAAGCCCCTTGATGGATTCTGCACCCCCCCCCTTCCCACTTGGGCGGATTCGGGCTTGTGGCGATAGCTTCTACAGATGGTGGCGATGATTAGTTGTATGATTTAGTTCAGACATTTCATCATGTGCAAGAACGTTCGGCCGTTCGGCCCCTCCAGCCCGCCCCACCATTTAATGTCCATCCAAACCGTGCCCTCATCACCACTTTCCTACCTGTTCCTCGGGCAACTGAACCATCCTATCACCAACTAGCGAGTGGTCCTGACCTCCTAACTACCTCATGAGAGACCCTCGGACTATCTTTAATCGGACTCTGCTGGAGTTTATCTTGCACTAAACGTTATTCCCTTTATCCCGTATCTGTACACTGTGGACGGCTTGATTGTAATCATGTATTATAGACTTTCACAGACCACGGAGGAGGCCAAGTCATTGAGTATTTTTAAAGCGGAGATTGACAGGTTCTTGATTAGTAAAGGTGTCAAAGGTTAGTGGGAGGGTGGAGGCAGGAAAATAGGATTGAGAGGGAAATATAGATTAGCCAATGGTTGAATGGGGAGCAGACTCGATGGGCCGAATGGCCTGATTCTTCTCCTATGTCATTTGGTCTCAACATTCCACCGATTCCTAAGGCTATTGTTAAGGGATATTTGCAGCATAAAGCAAATTCATGAAATGTGAAAGAGATGGTTTCTAGATCAGTTTATGGAGGAGGGAATGAGGATAAAGATTGCACTGTGCAATGAGAGATGGTTAATTAACAAGGGAAGAGTGATTCTAATGCAGACACAAGGAACTGCAGATGCTGGACACAGAGTGCTGGTGTATCTCAGTGGGTCAGGCAGCATCTCTGGAGAGCATGGATAGGTGACGTTTTGGGTCAGATTTAAGTGCTTCTAATGTGTTGGAATTTTATAACGAGAATAAGAGTTCAATTTTTCAATCAACACAAAGAGTTAAAGTTAGTTTGAGATTTGCGCCATACAATGTTGTCAAAAAGGACAGTTATTCCCTGAAGATCGGGGAATTTTCAAATGTCACAAGGTTTAGGTTTATTCTTGTCACCTGTACCGAGGTGGAGTGAAAAGATCCAACCAGATCAGATAATACGAAACATAAATACAATCAAGTCAAACTCAAGTAAATAGGCACAATAAGCCCAACCAATTGAGCAGGAGATGAAAGGTACAATATAAGAATGATTTACCACCAACCATCAAGAAATGGCAATAGCAGGTTTGATAGATTTGTTTAAAAAAAAGTTAATATGTGTCATTTACAGAGTGAGATTAGACTGGGAAATAAAGAGGTGAAATTCAACAAGAATATTGCAGTTAATGCACGAAGGTGGCACCGGTGTAAAAGATCAGCCACCATCTTACTGAATGCTAGAACGGGCATGAGGGGTGAATCATACTGCAGCTCTCATTCCTTATGTCCTTATGATCCAGCACAACCCAGGAGGAGCAGCCACATGGCCATTGAACTCGTTCCAAGAGCTAAGAGTGAATAACTGTCAAATGTGTGGACAACGGAACAATTAAATCCTTACTTGCAGCAGCATAACTGGCCCATAAAAAAGCAATTTAATATAATAATATAATAATAAAAAATAATTCAATAGATTATTATCCCATCATTCAAGACAGCGCCTATCATTTGTCAGGATTTGTATCACCACCTCCCTTTTCCAGTTTTCTCCCCCCCTTCACTCTATCAGTCTGAAGAAGGGTCCCGACCTGCAACCGTGCTGTCCATTCCCTGCACAGAGGCTGCCTGGCCCGCTGAGTTCCTCCAGCATTTTGCATTTTGCTCATGATTCCAGCTTCTGCAGTTTCTTGGGTCTCCAAACCAAAGACAACCTGTTTATTCCAACTCTCTGACTGTAAGCCATTCCATTCAGTCTCCCCTCATCCCGAGCAATGAAAGAACCATTGTTACACCTCCTTCAAGGCAAGTTTGTTCTTCCTTTAGTAAGGTCACCAAACCTGTAACAGGTGTGATTCCACCAAAGCACCATATAATTACCGCAAACCTTCTTTACTGATGTATTCCAACCTCCTTGTTATAAAGGCTAACGTACCATTTGCTTTCTTAATTGCTCTCTGCAGCTACATGTTAGGTTTTTGTGATCCTTGTATAAGAACACCCATATCCTCTAAAATAATAACATTTAGTGGTCTCTCCTCCTTATTTTTTCCATTCTTCATACCAAAGTGAATAATTGCTCATTTCCTCTCACTGCTCCCACCTCAGCTAATCATTTATCTCCATTGCAGCCACTTTGCATCCTCATATGTTCTTTTCTTTGTATAATTGATTGTGGTCGAGTGGGCTTGTTGGAAATTTGATTAACATGCTCCTAGCAATTGGTACTGCAATGGCAAGGGTTCTTAACTCCCTGGAAGAGATAACAAGTACGCAACTAGCACTTCTGAGCTAATACGGAATCGGAGATGAAGGGGAGTTGACATGAGTTACCTGAGGCTTTACCCGGGGTAGGGGAATCAAGAACCACAGGACATAGGTTTAAGGTACGACGGGAAAGATTTAATAGGAACCTGAACAGCAACTTTTTCACACAGAGGGTGGTGAGTATATGGAATGAGCTGCCAAGGAAGTAGTTGGGGCAGATACTAAAACAACATTTAGAAGACATTTGGACAGGTACATGGATAGGAAATGTTTGGAGACATTTGGGCCAAATGCTGGCAAATGGAACTAGCATAGATGGGGCCTCTTGGTCGGCATGGACTGAAGGGCCTGTTTCCGTGCTGCATGACTCTATGACTATGCTACATTATTATTTTAAGGAGATTTCGAAAACCAGAAAGTAAGCTTGGTAACTGAAGAAAAGTTAACGCTGCAGAATTTTTGTGATTGTACAGCACGGCATCTAAGAATGGTCACTGCCAAGGAAGCTGCTGATTCCTTGAGGGCACCATGTAACATGTGTGTGGTTTGATTTATTGCTTAGTGTGAGTCGGTGGTACTAAGCCTTCTTCAGAGGGCATTGGATGCATGGGTACATAAGGTTGGGATTCCGTACCTTAAATGTAACTGGTGAAGTAATTGGGATTTTAGCAGCAGTTCAGCAGATTCTGTGATTATTTCCCAGATTAGCTCTGCAAATTGCATTTATTGAATCGTTGCGGTGGGATTAAAACTATTTTTCTCAGGTCTATTGGTCACAGGGATTAATTCCTAGTTGTAAATATTCACATTCAAATAGAATACTATCAGGAGACACGAGGAACTGCAGATGCTGAAAGCTGGAGCAAAAAGCAAAGTGCTGGAGGAACTCAGAGTGTCAGGCAGCATCTTTGGAGGAGTGTATTGAATATTATGAGGCGTTGACACAGAGTTAGTTGCAGCACATGCCCGCAGATAGTGAACTGATGAGCTGCATTTGTGCTATAACACTGGCATGATACATAACAGGTCCCCTCCACAATAGCATTATGATTGCTGAGTAAATACAGATGTTGTTCCCATGCTGGTGTCAGAGCAAGTAGGGGAACGATTAACTGCCGCCCACCAAAACAGTGACTGCAGTGTAAATACAACATAAATGTTTTGAAATGTGAGGAGATACTCAGAGTGGATCTACCAATGTCTGGTGTGTAGCTGATACTCAGTAAAGTACTCAGGGGAAAGAGTACACTGGGTTTGTACAACCTGGTGCTAGAACAGCATTTAAAAGGCTTTTTAACAGGTTCTTGGCTGGAAAAGGTTTAAAGGGATATATATGAGGCAAACGCTTGCAGGTGGGACTAGACTAGATGGGGCATCTTGGTCGGCATGGGCAGGTTGGGCCGAAGGGGCTGTTTCCACGGTATATGGCTTTATGATTCTCTATGACTCTATAACCGTGGGATCTTTCTGTTGTTATTTAAGAACATGGGCTCCCATTTGCAAAAGCTTTCATTTCAGAAGCCCGGCTTGACAAATTACAGTCAGGGCTACCCTTTGGTTTACGACCTTAGCTCATTGGCTACTGACAGCTTGATCACTGTAATGTATATTCTACACACAGAAGGTATTTATTCACAAAATGCTGGAGTAACTCAGCAGGTCAGGCAGCATCTCAGGAGAGAAGGAATGGGCGAAGCTTCGGGTCGAGACCCGATACGTCGCCCATTCCTTCTCTCCTGAGATGCTGCCTGACCTGCTGAGTTACTCCAGCATTTGTGAATAAATACCTTCGATTTGTACCAGCATCTGCAGTTATTTTCTTATTCTACACACAGAATATTGTAGTTAATCATAGATGCCGAGATTAGTGTTGTGCAGTGTTCAAGACCTAGAAGTTGCTGGGAAGATGCTGTTCTTGAACCTGGAGGTCACGGTTTCCAAGCTCCTGTACCTTCTTCCTAACGGTAGCAGCAAGATGAGAGTGTGGCCAGGGTGGTGAGGGTCCTTGGTGATATTAGCTGTCCTTTAGAGGCAGCTCCTTCCGTAGATCCATTCACTGGTGGGGAGGTCAGTACCCGTGAAATACGGGTCAATATCTACCTATAGGCTCTTTGATATTCTAAAATATGTTATGTACAGTCACTTATAATGCAGGACACAGGTTGCTCATATGCATCTCCCACATACAGCAGCCTGATAACGATCAGATAATCTGTTATGGTGATGTTAGTTGAAAGATAAACAGTGATTGGGATGCAGAGGCAAACTCTCCTGCTCTTACATAGTAATTTCACATCTACCTGACAGGCTGAAAGCTGAGCTTGAATTTAACAGCTCATTTGAAAGGCAACATCTCTTGCTGATTAACACTCCCTCCCTCCGCACAACCCCGGGGATGTCAGCATTGGAAAACTCCCCCTCTTGAGTCGGCAGGAGAAGATCCTCAGGATCTGACCTGACTAGTTGAGGTTCGGCATGTATCAGGTAAGGACAGGACTAATCCCAACTGTGTCACCTTCATAGTTTAAAGGAGACACAAGAGACTGCAGGTGCTGGTTTACTAAAAAAGGCACAAAGTGCTGGAGTAACTCAGTGGGTCAGGCAGCATCTCTGGAGAACATGGAGGGATGATGTTTCAAGTCGGGACCCTTCTTGAGATTGACCAGTCCAAAAGTCCCGACCCAAAACGTCACCTATCCATGTTCTCCTGAGATGCTACCTGGCCTGCAGATGTCTTTGTGTCCAGCACCCTTGTGTCTTTTCTTCATAGTTTAATAATTGGCCATCAATACATCCCAGCACATAAAGAACAAATGCAATCCGTGGAGTTACAATAGGATAGTCAACTACTTGAGGGGATGGAAGAAAGCAGAGCACCACTCGGTTTATTGAATGGCTCCATATAAAGGAAACAAGGGAGCTTCATTCTATGTCTGACCCCGGGAGTGTGTGATGGGACAGTGTAAGGGGAGCTTCACTCTGTGTCTGATCCAGGAAATGTATGATGGAATGGTGCAGAAGGAGCTGCACTCTGTATTGGATTCATGCTGTTCCTGCACAGTGTTTGAGGATACTTGGTGTATGAACTAGCCCGTGCTCCCTTCTGCAGCAGGATTTGAATATAGTGGGACTGTCTGTTCAGGTGGTCATTCTGTGTGGTTTTTGCTTGCAGCTAAACTGATCGTAGAGACGGACACGTTCGGAAGCAGAGTCCGCATAAAAGGTGCCGAGTCTGGGTTTTATATTTGCATGAACAAGCGAGGAAAGCTGATCGGAAAGGTAAGGCTCAATGTGCGACTTACTACCAACGGAAGAGTGGATGGGAGTTCGGAGCATGGGGCAGGGAGATTGAGGAGGAACAGAGCAAATGTTTGGAAAAGTGGCAGAGAGAGCAAAATGGGGAGAGACGGATACCTTAAATAGCCCATGACCAATTATCATTAACATTTACATGGCATTTTTAATCCAATGAAAGCGATGAACCAGTGATAATAATTAGAACCGTGATGAACCAGTAATGATAATTAGTGCAGCACTTATTAATACTGTACAAAGCAACTGCAGAGCTGAAGAATCAGAAACAGTGATAACAGAAGGGATGGGGCGAGCAGTGACTGGTTATGGAGAGGGAGGTGGAGAAATTGAGAGGTATTGTTATTGGTTTATTATTGCGTCATGAAACAGTGATAAGCTTTGTTTGCGTGTTATCCAGTCAAATCATTCTATCCACGAGTACAACGGGTAGTGCAAAGAGAAAAATACCAGAGTGCAGAATATAGTGTTACAGTGTTAAAGAGAAAAAGTCTAAGGTCCGCAATGAGGTAGGTGGAAGATCGGGTCCCTAACAGCCTAGCTTATGGAAGCACCGTTCAGTAGCCTCGTAACAGTGGGGGAAATGCTGTCCTGAATCTGGTAGTACGTGCTTTCAAGTTTTTGTACTGACGGGAGAGTGGAGAAATGGAGCAAATTGGAGAATGGTAATTCAGACAGAGTCACCGTACTAATGAATTGGAGAGGTTAATTAGCAGGGGAAACAAAGAGAAACAGTGAGGCGGATGAGAGATCGCAGGACTTGGTGAGGGGTGGGAGGAAGGTTCATGGTGATGGAGAGTCGGGCCAAACAATCGAAGGTAAAAATAACGAAGAAGGGTAGGATGTGAGTTTCCAAAGTACAAGGGGGGGAGGTGAATTAAATAGCTCGTTCTGCATGAACACCCCACATGGCACTGCTTAATGGTTGGACTGAGAAAGCAGCACCAGGGTTTTGTCTTCCCTCACCATTGCCCAGGTCCCAGGTTTCAACACTTTAAACAACTGGAGGCACAAGGAACTGCAGATGCTAGAATCGTAAGCCAAGTGCAAAGTGCTGGAGGAACTCAGTGGGTCAGGCAGCATCTGTGGGGGGAATGGACAGACGAGGTTTTGGGTTGGGACCCTTCTGCAGACAATTGGTTTGTCTCCCCTGCTGTATTACCACCTTATTTTACTAACAAATATATTTCAAGTTGTGTAATAACGGAGGGAAAATGTGTTCCTCTTATTGTATGCCGTCCCTCGAACTGCTCCCTCTTCTGAACTCCAGTGTCATTGATATACTGAATTGAATCTGAGAGGAGGGACAAGAGACTGCAGATGCTGGAATCTGGAGCACAAACAAACGAGAGGAACTCAGCAGGCCAGACAACATCTGTGGAGGGAATGGACAGTGGAAGTTTCACCTGGACTGCAGAAACATCATCTTTTCATTCCTTCCACAGATGCAGCTTGACCCATTGAGTTCTACTAGCGCTCAGTCTTTTTGCTCAAGATTCCAGCATCTGCGGTCTCTTGTGTCTTCACATCATTATTAGCTATAATTCAGACAGTGGGATGATTAGACTTCTGTATATACAGATCAATCTCAGCATCTCCTTATGAAACGATTAGTTATTTATTTAGGGAGAGCATATTATGCAAAGAGTGCGGCTTGGTGGAAGTAGTCAATGAAAAGGGATAGCGGTCTCGAGGGAAAATAATTTGCAGGGCTGCAGGAGAATGGCGCCGCTGAAATTTAAGGCCGGGATTCGATAGTCCTGTGGCTTAAAGTCACAGAGCTGTGCTTTCGGCCCACCCTGACAATGAGAACCAAGTTTGCATTCTGCTCCCCATTTACCAGCTCTGGCCCATATCCCTCCCAACCTTTCTTTCCAAATATCTGTCCAAATATCTTTTGAAAGGCTTATTCTAAACAAAAAATCAAATGTTAGGTACATCGTAACAGAAAATAATGATTAACATTTTCTGTAAGGTCACAGCTGGTTCGATCCATGGATAAACTATCAATATTCCCATGTATAGATTTGTTGCAGTGTTAAGTATTTGGAGAGCTGGCTATTTGCATTGAATGCTGGGAGCTGGAGAAAGAATCAGATGAGTTTTTTAGTTTAGAGATACAACATGAAAGCAGACTTTTCGGTTCACTGAGTCCACAGTGACCATCGATCACCCGTTCATACTGGATCTACGTTATCCCATGTTTGCATGCACTCCCTACACACTAGGGGCAATTTACAGAGGCCAATTAACTTACATCCCTGCACGTCTTTGGGATGTGGGAGGAAACCAGAGCACACGGAGGAAACCCACATAGTTGACATCCGAAACATTAACTCTGTTGCGCGTTCCACCGATGCTGCCTGACCCACTGAGATCTCAGCATATTCTGTTGTTTGTTAGAAGTGCGGCTGGAGACGATTCACCGTTAAACTAATCTGAGACTGTTCTCTTTATGCAGCGGAGTGGGAAGAGCAAGGATTGTGTTTTCACTGAGATTGTCCTGGAGAATAACTACACGGCACTGCAGAACGCCAAGTACGAAGGTTGGTTCATGGGCTTCACCCGCAAAGGAAGACCCAGGAAAGGGTCGAAGACCAGGCAGCATCAGAGGGAGGTGCACTTCATGAAGAGGTTGCCCAAGGGCCACCTGTCCACACAGGACAACCACAGACACTTTGAGTTCATCAACTATCCATTCTCCACCAGGACTAAACGCACCCGACACTCCAGGCCTCGATAGAAGCAGCCACCCACGATAACCTCGCTCCGATAATTACAACCAACAATACAGGACTTTCGCCCCTTTTTTTAAAAGATAAATAAACAAGAGGTTTTATTTTTCTACGCCACGCGACCCAAAGTGACCAAACCAGCGGGGGTGTTGGGCAAAAAGAACTCAGCAAGGAAAGGACTGGGGCACAAATGGATTCTGATAGGGGTAAAATAAACTGTTTGGACTCCGAGCCATCAGCCCAAGCTGCTCCATGCTCACCTGAGTTAGGATTACGGTGTATGTATATAATGAGCTAATTCGACATTGGAGGGAGAAGAGCAAAAGAGAGATTGCTCACATTCTCTTCAGATGCTGTTTTGGGAACTTGTTCACTTAAGATTGACATCCAGGGGAGTGAAACGCCAAGAATCTACCAGAGCGCAGATCATTCTCCATCGAACACTCTCCCCGGATGCTGCTATCAGTCATTCACTGTGCAACTGCATTTACTGAATCTCAGCAGAGATCTGGTGCAGCAAAGGATTACAGCCCCACCTCTGACTTACTTTTTAATACTCTCTTCATTTGCTTTATTACCTATTTTTTTAGTAAAACACTGTATCACTGCCAAGAGACTGGCACAATTTTTATATCCTTTTTTTTGGAAGAATTGTGTAAGATATTTTTTAATGGTGAGAATATTTATTTAGTAACTGTATTAAATTTGTACTAGTTTACAGAAAGCAATTTCTGTGTGATGTTCGCTGTAACAAAGGATGCGCTAGATGCCAGGGATCATTCTCTGAGTGACACTCACATGCCCATCGTTACAGAATAAGTAACACAGCCCAGAGATGAAACCCGAGGGAGAGGGGGGAAGGAGAATGAAACATAGGGGGAGAGACTTAAAAAAAAGAAAATAAAGAGAACAAGTGAAAGGAAGAAAGAGGTTAAGAAAAGTTAGGGACGGGAAAGTTTGTTTAATGTATTCAAAGCCATCACTGCCAATACATTAACAGGTACATTGATAGGAAAAGTTTAGAGGGATAGGGGCCAAATGCGGGCAGGTGGGACCAGTGTAGATGGGGCATTTTGGTTGGCATGGGCACGTTTGGCCCTAGGGTCTGTGTGACTCGATGACTCTATTAACATCATGGCATCTGGAGCTCCTCCTTGCAAATTTTTTTAATTTCTCACCCCATTCCCATACTGATCCTCAGCCTCCTGTACTGCCATGGTGAGGCCAAACACAAACTAGATGATAACACCCTCTTCTTCTGCCTGGATAGTCTACAACCCAATGGCATGAACAGTGGATTCTTCAATTTCAGATCACCCACTCAGTCCCTTTCTCTTGCCTTCTGACCTACCCATGCTCACCTATTTCCAATCCGACCCAGCTCCCTATTAACCAGTTTCTTTCCCCTTCCACACCAACCCCATCTTCCCATCACCCATAAACATCTCTCACTGGGTCCCCTATGCTCTCCCCCACTCTTCCTACCTGCACACCATCCTTCCCTGATTTGGTTCCACTCTTCCTTTCTCATTAGATTCCTTCATCTACAGCCCTTTGTTACCTTTACTTATCACCTCCCAGTCTCTGTTGCTCTCGCTGCCCTTCCCTCCCCCACCTAACTCCATCTGTCAATCAATCACTTCTCACCTGGATCCATCTAGCATTTGCTAACTCTTGCCTCTCGCCTCGTTATGCTGGCCTTACCCCTCTACACTTTCAGTCCAGATGAAAAGTTTGAGCTGAACCAACTGTCCACTTCCCTCCACAGATGCTGCCAGACCCAATGAGTTCTTCCAGTAGTTTGGTTTTTGCTCCAGATTCCATCATCTGCGGTCTCCTGAGTCCACATTAACAACCACCTTGGAATCTTATTACATTTGAATAACTCCTATTTCTTTCACCTGTATGCTCATTTGAGAGATTGTTACAGTTATCACTGACAATATACGTTGCAAAATCACTCTTTAGAAAATGATACATAAAAAGAGTGACAAAGAGACACAAAGCAATAGAAAAGGGCAGATTACTGTGTATAAAGATAAATGCTACTATCCTAATGGGGCGGGTGGATAGATAGATAGATAGATAGGCAGACAGTTAGGTAGAGAGAAATCGAGAGTCAGAAAAATAGATGCATAAACACTATAAAACTAGTTTTAAAAAGTTGGGAAATTTTTCCTTTTCACATTAGGAAAATCGTGAGCATATTATACTTAAATTTATGTTTCCACATAAAAATGAAGAGTTAAAATTTTCCTCCAGATAGATGCACATATCAGATAGATAGAGAATCGGAAAGGCATAATTACTGAGAATAAAAAATGCAGCTAAATTGAATATACTTCTCACTGGTGACTTTGACCATGACAGCTGATCTGCTGTCTGGCTCTGTGTATAAATCCTACACTTTACAACATCGTTTGAAGTTGCCTTCTTTTTGTTGTTGCCCATCTTAACACTTTCTTCAATACACAGGGGTTATATGTTGCATTTTGCTACAACCTTCGATGGAATCATTAGTAACACAGATAAAACCAGAGTGCTGGAGGAACTCGGTGGATCAGGCAGCATTACTGAAGGGAATTCACAAACGTTTCAGGTCGAGACCCTTCATCGGTCAGAATAATGGTCCTGACCCAGAAACATCAACTATCCATTCCATCCACAAATGCTGTCTGACCCGCTGAGTTCTTCCAGCACTCTGTTGTTTTGCTCAAGATTCCAGCATCTGCAGTCTCTTGTGTCATCTATGAGCATATGCCTGAAATGTATACAAGTACAGAGTGGAGTACTATCTATGTTGGGTACACAGGAGAATTTATGTTTAACTCATACTGTTCCTGCACTGGGAGTATTTAATGGGAGTGTGCAGATGGAGTTTTACATTATATCTAGCCTGTGCTCTCCAGTCATGGCTGTGATTGATAGGTCATTATAGAGGGAATTTTACTCTGTACCAAATCCATATTTCCTGGGAGTATTTGATGGGACAATGTAATGGGAGCTTTAATCTGCACCTCACCAAGCTATTGGAACAGTGATACGGATGTACTTAATATCTCCAATTGTTCCTTCCCCACGTGAAAACTTTCCTGGTCTCCCTGAGTGTTTTGTTCCTTACTTTTCTACATCTGGGTGCAGCCAGCACTCTTGAAAGTTCTGTCTGAGATGTAACCTAACAATTGTTTGCAGGCATCCAGTAGCTTGTGCAAGTCATCATTCTTACATTGCTGTCACACATGCACACATCTCTGCCCAAACTTATACAGGTTCCAATTTCTTTTGGGATACGCAGCACTGGACTGCTTCACGATTCCTCTTTTGAGTCTGGGGTCTGGGCATCTATCTGACCTGGATTGTATAGATCACAATTTGTACTTAGCCTCGTGTGTTTAGTTCAAAACATGAGAACATTGTATCAGAAGCGCAGAGTCAATTGAAGCTGAGTTTTATTACTATAGGGGGACCTGACCATCAATCAATGCTCTTCTATTGACGATTTTGGAGCATTTTAAATATGATTTCAACAAGGTCAAGTTTGTCAGTTAAATATTACCAGGCAAGAAGCTTCAAGCTATATTTGTCTCTGTAATCATCCAATGGTTCATCAATGTGCAGCAAATCAAGATTATTTTCTGGGTAGCAAATACCATAAATGGATCAGAAACCACTTCAATTAAAAAAAGATATGTACTTAGCTACTGTACCAAGCATTCTCAATGCAAATCGCCACAACATGAACTGATCATTTATTATATATACACATTATGTTAGACACTATGTTGTGTCAATTCCCAGCATCCTGTTCCTCTGGCTACGCTTACAATGCAAACCTCCCATGTAAACAAGGCATATTCCCCTCAATCTACTGCAATGCCAGCACTGCCAGGCAGACTATTACAGCCTGACATTAATTGATTTCTATATAAACTGGAACTTACAAAGTATTTGGAAATTTAAAAATAATGATTGTTAAAGTTATTTTTATCTGATTAAAACCGGCGAGAGAAAAGAAAAACACGTGGCTGCCTGAGACCAATTAACTCCCGTCCTCTAATCCTGATCCACACGAAGACTGTCTTGGGTCTCAGTTCCCCAGCTTGGATTTCACTCTTGTTACCAGAAATCCCAGCTGCCAATTGGTGATAAATCTATTATTAACCCATTTGCTTTGCAGAGCATACTGTGTGTGTTGTGTTAATGGCTGCTGGCAGGAAACTGTCTTCGAGTGGGAGGGTTAATTGGCAATATCACTTTGGCAATATCACAACCAGCAGCAGCAGCAGGCATGGAGGTGTCAGCGAGCATCAGGGGTCCCAGATTCTCAGCAGAACCCGTAGATGGTTGAAACTGAAATTAAAACCTGCACAAGCTGACGCTACATGCAAAGAAAAGCACGTATCGGACGTATTAAGGCAGCCAATAGTCTCCACCATTGCACGGATTGAAGAGTGTTTAATTGGCATGTGCACCAGCAACAGAAAAATCACGTTAACGCAGTAACACACAAATCAATATAAAATAATCAAGAATACAATAAATTAATAATCAGTGATACTCTGCAATCAGAACATAATGGTGCAAAACCGAAGGACATTGTGCAAACAAAACAAAGTCCATAGTGGGTTGTAGGTGCTAAGGTAGTGTTGTGGCTAGTGTTGTACAATGTTCAAGTGTCTGAGTGTCACTTCAAGCTGTTCTTGAACCTTTAGCTCATGGTATTCAGGCTCCTCGACCTTCTTCCCGATGGTAGAAGTGAGATTAGAGCGTGGCCAGGGTGGTGTGGGTCTCTGATGATATTGGCTGCTTTTATGAGGCAGCGCCTCCTGTAGATCCCCGTTGGAAGGGAGCTCAGTGCCTGCGATAGATCAGGCAGTGTCTACTACGTCGATTGCCATTCAGTGTTGGAAATGCACGGACTCAGTGGGCTGAAGGGCCTGTTTCCTTGTTAGATCTCTAAACTAAACAACAAGTTCCTGCAAGGCCAAATAGACAATGGCCAGATGTCTATTCTTAAGTTGTGGTAAAAGTTATAAAAGTAGCGAGAACATTAGACCGTGCTTCCTTCCAAATAACGGTACAGAATCTTTTATGTCCAACTGAGATGGCTGATGAGCCTCATCTGAGAGATGGCAGTGCTGAGAGTGTGGCGTTCCTTCCCTGCTGCACTGGGAACATCAGCTGCGATAACGTGCCCAGGCTTTGGAAATGGGACTTCATCCCACATTACAGTGACTCAGGGAGAAAAGTGCTACTCAGAGAGTCATGTCTGATATCCTATATTTGTGAAGAAGCCAATCAAGTTTATAAATAGGCCACTAATTTGATCTGCAAAACATCTACACCCATGATGTGCATAGCAGGAAGTCGACCTATTCCAGTCAGCATCTGATACACATCAGTGAGATGAACGGTCAGTTGGCCAATTCTGTGCTGGCATGGGGGAAGAATATGGGACAGAGTAACAGGAGAACTTGCTGCTGAAATGACATCTAATCCACTTTATAACCTGCCACAGCCAGTCAGAGCCTTGCTCCTCTCAGCTCAATTTACAAATGGTTCATTCAATGAAACCCCATTCCCTCAAGTCTGCACTACAGTGTCTCCTGGTATCACATGCTCCACGCTCAACGGCTCAGATTCACAGCCTTCTCTGTTGCCACACGATTTGCAGCCCAATGTTTTTTAAATCCTTAAACAAATTTAAACCGTGATTCATAATTTAACAAATATTTTTGTGGTGTCTCCAGGGTAATAAAAAATTACAAGAGAGCTTAGTTTAGTTTAGTTTAGAGATAAAGCATGCAACAGGTCCTTCAGCCCACTGAGTACATGCCGATCATCAATCACCCATTCACACCAGTCCTATGAGGTTGCAGGGTGACTTGGATAGGTTGGGTGAGTGGGCAGATGCATGGCAGATGCTGTATAATGTGGATAAATGTGAGGTTATCCACTTTGGTGGCAAGAACAAGAAGGCAGATTATTATCTGAATGGTGTCAGATTAGGAAAAAGCAAGGTACAACGAGACCTGGGTGGGCTTGTACATCAGTCACTGAAAGTAAGCATGCAGGTATAGCAGGCAGTGAAGAAAGCAAATGGCATGTTGGACTTCATAGCGAGAGGATTTGAGTATAGGAGCAAGGAGGTCCTAGTGCAGTTGTACAGGGCCCTGGTGAGATCACACCTGGAGTATTATGTGCAGTTTTGAGGAAGGATATTCTTGATATTGAGGGAGTGCAGCGTAGGTTCACCAGGTTCACTCCGAAGGCAGTGGGGGGCGATTCATTGGATGCATTCAAAAGAGAGTTACATAGAGTTCTTTGGGCTAGCGGAATCAAGGGGTATGTGGAGAAGGCAGGAATGGGGAACTGATTGTGGATGATCAGCCATGATCATATTGAATGGCGGTGCTGGTTCGAAGGGCCAAAATGCCTACTCCTGCACCTATTGTCTATGTATCTATGTATCTATGTTAATTCCCGAGATGGCAGGACTGGCATATGATGAAAGAATGGGTCAACTGAGCATGTATTTCTTTGGAATTTAGAAGGATAAGAAGGGATCTTATAGAAACATATAAAATTCTTAAGGGATTGGACAGGCTAGATGCAGGAAAAAATGTTCCCCATGGTGGGGGACTCCAGAACCAGAGGTCACAGTTTAAGAATAAAAGATAGGCCATTAAGGACTGAGATGAGGAAAACATTTTCACCCAGAGTTGTGAATCTGTGGAATTCTCTGCCACAGAAGGCAGTGGAGGCCAATTCACTGGATGTGGTCAAGAGAGAGTTAGATTTAGCTCTTAGGGCTAACGGAATCAAGGGAAATGGGGAAAAAGCAGGAACAGGGTACATGATTTTGGATGATCAGCCATGATTATATTGAATGGCGGTGCTGGCTTGATGGGCGGAATGGCCTACTCCTGCACCCATTTTCAAATGTTTCTATGTTGCCCCACTTTCTCATCCACTTCCTACAAATTAAGGGCAACATTTTTTTACAGATGTCAACCAGCCTATAAACCTGCACATCTTTGTGATGTGTGTTCTAAGACAATGTTTTTCACTATTTCCCAATAGGTGATATTGGTTAGAGTTTGGTCAGAGAGTTATGCCTTAAACGTGGAGAAGTGAGGTCTGGGGGCCAGAGAGGTTGAGGGAAGGGAATCGAGAGCTTCACCCCCAGTCAGCTGAAGACACAGCCACCACATCACTTGTAATTCTCTCTCATCAATTGTACTGAATCTTGCACTTCTGGAGTGGATTACCCTGAGCACTCTCCGGCTGCAGCTGAAGATGTGCAAAACACAAAGGGCTGGAGGAACTCAGCGGGGCAGGCAGCATCTTAGGAGGGAATGGACAGAAGACCTGGACAGAATGGTTGGTGCCTCAAACATAAATACGAAAGGTGTGCTACAGGACTCTGGGGCTGTAGCTATGACACATAATTGGATAAAGCTAGACACAAAAAGCTGGAGTAACCCAGCGGGACAGGCAGCATCTCCAGAGAGAAGGAATGGGTGACGTTTCGGGTCGAGACCCTTCTTCAGACCGCTTTGTCTAAATCAGGGTATAAATGATACTAGAGGGCTTTAAGGGATGGCGGAGAGGAAGTATTACTGTGTATCTAACTTGTGTTGTCCTTGCTCTATGAGAGTTTGACAGGAATAGGGGTTGAGGGAACTTTATTATAATCTAACCCATGATATATACTCCTGAGAGTACACACTCGAGACAGAGTAAAAGGAGTTTTTACAGCATAATCATTACTGCATTTGAAACTTCATCTAGTGCATTCTGGTTCCTACATTGGCTACATTTCCACAGTGACAACACTTCAAAAACAACGTCATTGGTTGCAAAGTAACCTGCTCTGAAATTCTGAAAGGTGATTTTTAAGTTCAAGTTTTTTCACTGATTTATCATTTAAATCTGACCCAATTCATTAAACTAACTTGTCCAGTCGACGTTATTGTCATATGCACTCGTATGGTGGAGGTATAGTTACAGTGAAAACCTTATTTGCACCAGCATCACAGGCGCACAGGCTCAGACACTACATAAATTATACATAAATTCGACATAAACTCTGCAGAATAGAGAAAGGAAAAGGACTGCGCAAAAACCAAGATATTAGTGCAAGACACCGTGGGCAGCACCGTGGCGCAATGGTGGAGTTGTTGCCTGACAGCGCTTGCAGCACCGGAGACCTGGGCTAGATCCCGACTATTGATGCTGTAGGTGCGGAGTTTGTACGTTCTCCACGTGACCGCGTGGGTTTTATCCGAGATCTTTGGTTTCCTCTCACACTCCAAAGATGTACAGGTTTGTAGGTTAATTGGCTTGATTGAAATGTAAAAAATTGTCCCTACTCTGTGTAGGATAGTGTTATAAGAAGATAACTGCAGATGCTGGTACAAATCGAAGGTATTTATTCACAAAATGCTGGAGTAACTCAGCAGGTCAGGCAGCATCTCGGGAGAGAAGGAATGGGTGACGTTTCGGGTCGAGACCCTTCTTCAGACTGATGTCAGGGGGGCGGGACAAAGGAAGGATATAGGTGGAGACAGGAAGATAGAGGGAGATCTGGGAAGGAGGAGGGGACGGGAGGGACAGAGGAACTATCTAAAGTTGGAGAAGTCGATGTTCATACCACTGGGCTGCAAACTGCTAAGGCGAAATATGAGGTGCTGTTCCTCCAATTTCCGGTGGGCCTCACTATGGCACTGGAGGAGGCCCATGACAGAAAGGTCAGACTGGGAATGGGAGGGGGAGTTGAAGTGCTCGGCCACCGGGAGATCAGTTTGGTTAATGCGGACCGAGCGCAGGTGTTCAGCCTGCGCTTGGTTTCGCCGATGTAAATAAGTTGACATCTAGAGCAGCGGATGCAATAGATGAGGTTGGAGGAGGTGCAGGTGAACCTTTGTCTCACCTGGAAAGACTGTTTGGGTCCTTGGATGGAGTTGAGAGGGGAGGTAAAGGGACAGGTGTTGCATCTCGTGCGGTTGCAGGGGAAAGTGCCCGGGGTTGGGGTGGTTTGGGGAGGAAGGGACGAGTGGACCAGGGAGTTACCGAGGGAACGGTCTCTGTGGAACGCAGAGAGTGGAGGGGAGGGGATGGGAAGATATGGCCAGTGGTGGGGTCCTGTTGTAGATGACGGAAATGTTGGTGGATGATTTGTTGGATCCGCTGGCTGGTGGGGTGGAAGGTGAGAACGAGGGGGATTCTGTCCTTGTTGCGAGTGGGGGGAGGGGGAGCAAGAGCGGAGCTGCGGGATGTAGAAGAGACCCTAGTGGGGGCCTCATCTATAATGGAGGAGGGGAAGCCCCGTTTCCTGAAGTATCGTGTTAATATGCAGGGATCGCTGGTCGGTGAGGGCTTGGTGGGCCGAAGGGCCTGATTCCGCGCTGTGTCTCTAATCTAAACTAAAAAAAGACACAACTAGAAAAGATCCATGGTAATGCAGGGATCTGTGGGTGTGGGTCTTCAGGCTTCTGTAGCTCCTGCCTGACAGGAGCAGCAGGATGATAGATGCCGCCTTCTTGTGGCAGCACCCCATGTAAATGTTTTCGATGCAGTGACGAGCCATGCCCATGATGGACCACGCTGAGTCCATCATTCCCTGCAGCCTCTCGTGTTCCTGAGCTTTGGAATTGCGGTACTAAGCAATGATGCAACCAGTCAAATACTTTCTACTGTGCATCTGTAGAGATTTGTGAGGGTATTTAGTGACATGACAAATCTCTTTAAACTTCTTGGAAAGTAGAGAAAGTTTGTAATAAGAAAGTTTGAGTAAGAAGGTTTGTTTTGAACTTCTTTCCGTTGTTTATTATGGTGTCTACTGAGTATTACGTTTACATATCTGTTGAACTGCTGCAAGTAAGAATTGTATTATTCCGTTTTGGGACATATGACAATAAAACATTCTTGATGCTTGAGGTACTGGCTGGCCTTCATAATTACATCTGTGTGCTGGGCCCAAGATACGTCACTGAAGATGTTAATGCCCAGGAATCTGAAGTTCCACCACAGACCCACCCACCATCACTGGTACCTGGCCTCCCGATTTCCTCGCTCCAGTCAACAATTAATTCCTTGGCTTTGTTGACAACGTGCGAGAGGTTCCACATTTGGAAGGTTTGAGAAGTCAGAGGCCTGAACGCTAAATTTGTGCATCTGTGCAGAAGATTGCAAGGCAATCTGTGGAGTAGATTCCACAGAAACCAACGCTGCTGTAAACAACCAGGGCGTCACCTACAATCTGTGTTAATGTTTCTAACTGTTGACTTTAGTCACAACTCTTAGGCTGAAGCTGTCTGTTCTGTATTAAAGTAGTGCTACACTACTCAAATGCTGTATCTGAATGAGATTTTAAACAGAGGATCTAATTGCGCTGATATGCAGCCGTTAAAGATCTGCTATTTTGGGGAAGAGGGATATCCCTGGTCACCCTGAGGATATTTATCCATTAATCAGAATCTTTATGAAACAAAGTAACACATTGCTCTGGCTGTGAGAGCTTGCTGTGTCGTGCATGGTTAACACCTCTCCCTTATTGTAACAGTGGCTAACCTTCATATTGCTCAATTGTCTGGAAGGCGTTCTGGTAAAGATACAATAGAGATGAGTCTCCCACCATATTCCTCATTCCCATCTCAACTTAGACACTGCAAGGCAAAAGGGGGAGAAAGAAAATCCAGTGATAGAGATCCAAGAGTCTGCAGATGCTGGAATCTTCAGCAAAACACAAAGAGGAGGAAGAGGAAAGTCACCCATTCCTTCTCTCCAGAGATGCTGCCTGTCCCGCTGAGTTACTCCAGCATTTTGTGTCTATCTTCGGTTTAAACCAGCATCTGCAGTTCCTTCCTACACAAGAGGAGGAACTCAGCGGGTCAGGCAGCATCTGTGGAGAAAATGGACAGACACCCTTTTGGATCAGGTCATATGTACTGGTAATGGAACAATGAAATCCTTCCTTGCTGCAGCTTAGCTGGCCCCTAAAATGCAATAATACAGATAAATCTATAATCAAAAGTACAATCATTAATAAACATAATATTAGGTAACCATAGTAGTGCAAAACTGAAGTCCGTAGAGAAACTAGAGAGACAACAAAGGTCCCATAGTGCTGTTGGGTTGGGAGATCCAGGATTTGGACCCAGTGATGGGCCATATATTTCCAGTTCAAGACTATGTGTGACCTGGAGGAAGTGATGCACCTCATGTGTCTGCTGCCTTTATCCTTCTTAGTGGCAAAGGTCATGAGTTTAGGAGGTACTGTCAGAACCGGCTAGGTGTGTAACTGCAAGGTATTTTGTATCTAGTGCACACTGCAGCCTTGATGTTGACGTGAATTAATGTTTGGAATGGAAGATGAACAAGCATTGCCACGTGATTTTTCTCAGGAGCCAAGATTCGCAGAATTGCCTGAACAAGAGATATGGCAGAACCGATGTGAAGAAGAACTTCCAAAGATCCTTCCTTTTGTATATTATAAAGCAAAGCAGGCAACAATAAGCATTTATCTTAAACCTTAATTAATTCCAGTGAAAAAAAAACCCTTGGTGCGGTGAAGCAGGGGACATCAGACACCTGTGGGAAATGTCACACTCTCAGCTTGCACCCACTCACCAGCTTCAAGTCTCATGTAAATGGGAGGTGTTGAATCCCACCCCCCATCTCAACACCCCTACCGACCCTTTCATCTGCCTCTGAAACACCATCGCTTTGCCATTAAACACTGCAATCTAATTTGATTGCGTGCAATTCATCTCAGGGTAGTGTGATCACCAAGTGTCAGTCCATGAACTCAACAATTAGTCTTTTTACTGTAGGGAGCTTGGGGATGGGGTGAGAAACAAACAGTAGGCCTGCAGTAAAAACCTTGCTACTTCGCACCTGAGGGGCCGGTGGGGGGTCTTCAAAAAGAGTGTAAACCTCGGGCTAGGGGGTCCTGCAAATGTTTAAACTCTATCAGATGTTTCGGCAGAAGCTGGCCGTTCCAAAGAAGCAGGACTAAAAGGGAGAAATGCCGTCATCCCAATTGTCCCACCATCCCCAATGTGATGAAGGGGGAAGTGTGTCTGAAGGCCTCGCTGATGTTTCGGTCAAGAGTTGCCGATTTCCGAGGAACCACCCCAAACGTATGGCGATGTGAAGTAAATGAGTTGGCTCAGCTGTTGCCATGGATTCCCTCCGAGCTTTTATGTCACAGGTCAAACAACAGATACTGCCTAACTCCCACACCATTAGGAAGAAGGTAGCATTCTTGGCTCTGAGTGAGAAGCCATTTCCATTTTGGTTCAAATAAGGTATGGAGTCTTCTTACGTTACACCAGACCTATAAGGGCCAACACTTCTAATGCAGGATAGGGGGGCGCAGCAGTGTGGGGTGCACTACTCTTTGATGAAACGCTTCCCAGAGTCCCAGTTGCACAGGTGGATCTGGACGATCATAAGCCGCTGATCCAAGAAGAGCAGAGTGATTTCTTAGCCACATGAAGCTGCAGATCCTGCAGATGCTGAAACTTTGAGCAAAAGACGCAAAATGCTGGAGTTACTCAGTGGGTCAGGCAGCAGCATCTCTGGAGAACATGGAAAGATTATATTTTGGGTGGGGTCCTTCCTCAGACATCAGAATGATTTCTTGAGACCCTGCCCACATTACACTTTTAAACAAGTTCATTAAATAGTTATCTCAATCCATAGACAGCCGTTTGTATGATCTTGATGTGTTCAAAATATTTTATATTTCATAACTTCAGCACATCTCAAAATGTAAAAACATAGTACAGAACAGCACAGGAACAGGCCCTTTGGCCCATAGTGTGCCTGCTGATATGATGCCAAGATAAACTAATCTAATCTGCTTGCACATGATCCATATCCCACAATTCGCTGCATATACATGTGCCTATCTAAAAGACTCTTAAACTTCACTATCTTATTTGCCTCCACCACCATCCCTGGTAGCGCGTTCCTGACACCCACCACTCTGTGTAAAAAAACACCCCACACGTCTCCTTTAAACTTTGTCCCTCTTACCTTAATGCTATGCCCTCTCATATTTGACATTTCCACTCTGGGATAAAAAGGTTCTGTCTACCCGATGTCTCTCATAACTTTGTATACATTTGCAACCGATTAATTTGCTTTTAAATTATTTTGTATTATTGGGAACTTTGTAGTCAATTTGCACAAAGCAAGTCCCCACAGATTGCATTGAAATAAATGCCCAGATCAACATTTAAATGATTCTTGAAAGATAAGCATTGCCTAATTCCCATGTTTCTCAATGAATAACATCAATAACACAAGAAAATAAGAAAAAGCAACCCCCTGTGTCTGCTCCATTTTGGTTTTGCACTATTACTGTTTTATTGTTATTAATTCATTGTATTATTGATTATTATATATTTATCTGCCTGTTATTATATTAACAGGCTTGTTAAGCTGTAAGAATTTAATTGTTTTGTGCCGGTGTGACATATGACAATTAAACACTCTTGACTCTTGAAATAAAATGTGTTTTGTCATAAATGTGTTTAACTCTAAATTGAGGCAGACCGAGAAGCCCTGGTACTTGCTGCGGGGATATAAAGGGCTGTGTGAAATGAATGCCATGGTGCCAGCAACCATCTGATGGTACGGCAGCCAAATTACCCAGGGATTGCTCAGACATTTACAACACCTCATAACCTCTCCATTGGCTGTGAAGAGACTTAGGCCATCCTGTGGTCATGAAAGACGCTACAGTTGGCTCTACATTATCCATGATTTACCGGTTTGTGGGTTAGCCATGCAAGGGGACAAAATAACACACACTTAGCGGCATAAGATCTGCCTTCAGACAGCCTTCAGTGAAAGCACAGGAAATTTTAATGGGATTAAGTCTTTTGGGTTTTAGAATTTATAAATAAGATATAGAATTTGTAACTACAGTAGAGAATATTTAAGAATGGTACTGTATTCTGTGTTATCCAAGACACGGACCAGAGAATGATTGCAAGTATTAAAAGGGCTTGAAGATATGAACTGTTACAAAGGTTTGGTAGTAAAGGAAATGATTTGGAACTCTTTTAAGTTGCTTACAGTATGGGATGGGATTTGTGAAATGGTCAGAGTCTGGAGTGCAGTGAAACCGATCAGGCTGATCAGACCATGGGGTAAAATCTATGGTGAGGTGCTGAGGTGAGAAAATGGTCATAATATCGATGCAGAATACGTTTCCGCAATAGGCTTGGCAGAGCTCATGCAGCATACAGCTGGAGGTAAAAATGTTGATGCTGGAAATATTGAGGAACTCAGCGGGTCAGGCAGTATCTGAGAAGGGAATGGACTGACGGCTTTTTGGATTGGGACCTTTCTTCAGTTTGAAGAAGGGTCCTGACTCAAAACGTCATCTGTCCATGCTCTCCACAGATGCGGCCGGACGCATTCGTTTCTCCAGCACTTTGTAATTTGGTCAAGTTTCTAGCATCTGTAGTTTATTGTGTCTCCTGAGAACATTGAGGATTGGTTATTTCATTTGCTTGTACCTGGATATGATTTGCTTTCTGGGAGTGAGATTGTACATTAAGTGAACAGAAAGACCATGATGTTGTATGGAAGTGAAGGAACAAAATAAAACCTGATTTGCAGTATCTGGTTTCTCATGGTACAGCCTTTAATCATGCTGAGGTACTGCTTGGTGTATTACAATGAAATGTGGCATCCTTGACTATTTCTACAATTGTAAAGACAAGTATTAGAAAAATGGCAATCCTATCAACAAAACAATCAAATTGGAAAGAATAACTTAAAGAATAATACTTGTACCATGCAATGCTTTTGAAACTTAAATAAGTACAAGGGGGGATTAAAAATAATCCCCTCTAGTACCATGGAAACTCAAGAGTCCAGCGGATATAAAATGCTTCTTGTGCCTGTTGTCAATGTGTCATGATGCAACAGATTAGCTCATCACATCAGGAAAAAAAAAGGAAACAAAGTGCTGGAGTAACTCAGCGGATCAGGCAGCATCTCCGGAGAACATGGACAGGCGACTTTTTGGGTTGGGATCCTTCTTGAGACTGGATTGAACAGAGACCCAATCAGTTTCTCTCGACTAACACTCTCCTCCATCTGACGAAAATTATCCTCACCCTCAACAACTTCTCCTCTGACTCCTCTCACTTTCTTCAGGTTAAAGGTGTAGCCATGGCTACTCGCTTGGGCCCCAGCCTTTTTGTTGGTTATGTTGAACAGTCCTTGTTCCAAACATACACTGGCACCATCCCCCAACTCTTTCTCTGCCAACCAGTCCGAAGAAGGGTCCTGACATGAAACATTGCCTATCCAAGTTCGCCAGAAATGCCGCCTGACCCGCTGAGTTACTCCAGCGGAGTTATTTGGAAACCAGCATCTGCATTTTTTTTGTGTCCACATCCAGCAAAGGGCTGTTAAAGCAGTCTTAAGGCATTCCCAGTCAGATTTCTGCATCATGACTCCGTGGATCAAGGGCCAGTGACATGATGACAAAAGTAAACGGCATACTTTGTAGTAGCATTCACTCGAACAATTGCCAAGCTAATTTGACACCAAGCCTCTTAAGAAGATATTAGGCTAGGTGACCGAATGGTTGGTTACGGAGTTGGGTTATAATGAGAGCGTTAATGGAAGAGAGAGTGGTGGAGTAGTTTAGGAAGACAAATTCATGAGTCTGAGTAGTTAAAGGCAATGGTGCATTAAAACTGAGGACAGGCAGGAGGCTAGGGTGGAAAGAATGAGACATCTCTGGGAATTACATGACTGGAGCGCAGTTACAGAAATAGAGAGGATAAGTGAGTCCAATTAGGTTATTGGAAGAGACGGTGGAGACATTTAAAATTTAAATAGTACAGAGTATGATACTAGGACACATATCCCAGATTCACCCTGTCCTTGCTGAGTTATCTGATTTCAGCTGCCACGATTGTTGGGGTCAGGGGCTGACAAGTGTCACTTAATTTTTCTTTGGTAAACTTTTGCCCCTCAGGTCTTGGTTAGAACCTCACCCCTCTTGGGCAGTAACTAGAGGTACAAAGACTGGACATAAACACTACTCAACAAGTTGAAATGGATGGTGCAACAAGTCTGCATGGGTAGGGTGCAGAGTGCTGTTGTGTGGGCCAAGGGAGCCATGTCTCAGGGCATGAACAATATACTATCCCGTAGCTGGGAAAACCCTCTAACGTACTGAAAAACTGCAAGTCGCTGGATTATTTTCAGTCAAATATAATACGTAGCGATTAAATTTTAAATATGGTAAACACAGGCTGTAAATATTCCACAGGACTGTTTCTAATCCATTGCAATACACGTTTATTTTTGAAAGTATCTATGAGGATTTGAAAAGGGATTGGGGCCCAAAGAAACTTAGTGGCTGAAAAGTTAAGCGCTAGAATGAGACCACACTTCAAGCAGAGAAGTGAAACAAATAGCACAAAATAACTTTCATCACCAAACCAAATCACAACTTCCACACAGATTTAATAACATGCAAATGATGGGATTCTCTCTGTAGAATGACGCACCTTGAGAATTTATTTGCTAAATAATTTACACAGCTAGCGCCATGCTGGTCTTAATTAGCGCCCTTTATATTATCTTCCCACTTTCACCACTGATTCCAAGTTTGCCTCAGTTGCCTTTAACTGATGTGGATTGAGTTTGTGTACATTACAGGCACTCTTTCAATGAGGAGGCAGTCACACTATTGGTGTAGATTTTATTATTGTCAAGTGTACCAAGGTACAGTGAAAACACCAAGCCAAGCGCAGAAAATGCAGGACAGTACCAAGGTGCCATCTTACAAATGAGATGTTAAATTGAGGCTCTATTTGCCCACACAGGAGGATGCATACCACCCCACAGCATGGTATCAAAAAAGAACAGGGAATTTTCACTGGGTTAACTGACCAATCTTTATCGCTCACTCAATGTTGTGAAAAACAAATAATTTGGTTATTATCACTTGGCTGTTAGTCAAGCTCACTGTGTGCAAATTGGCTGTTGTGTGCTTCCAGGGTGAGTACAATTCAAATGCACTTTACTGGCAGCGAAGTACTTTGGGGCATCCGGAAAAAGGACATGAAAGAGGCTATAGAAATGCAACTCTCTTTCTTGTTGTCAAGAATTATTTAATCAAAGTGCCTAATCGCTTGAGTCAACAAGATCATGTTTTTGTGAGACTTGTAAACTGCAGCCCGGCTTTCAATCTTTTGTTTGAGTATTAGCTCTTGAATGCTACAAAACATTGACTAAACTGCGATCGAGAACTGTCTTGGTTGCCCTAAGGACTTTAGGCTCTTTGCGTTGTTAGCATTGGGGTTTTTAATTTGTTGAAATTTTTTTGTTCATTCCGTTATTGATGGGTATATGTTCACATGTTTGTTATGCTGCTGCAAGTAAGGATTTCAAAGACAGAAAATGAGACCCTTCCAGTCTGAAGAAGGTGACATATAACATCACCTATCCAATGTTCTCCAGAGATGCTGCCTGACCCGCTGAGTTACCCCAGCACTCTGTGAAACGTCACCTATCCATGTTTTCCAGAGATGCTGCCTGACCCCGCTGAGTTACTCCAGCACCATGTGTCTTTTTTGTTTACCCACATCAGCAGTTCCTTGTTTCTACAAGAAGTTCAAATTGTTCCTTTGATGGTACATATGACAATTAAACACACTTGACTCTTGGCCCCTGAAAGTGTGGGTTTTGTATCAACTCCAGATATTAAAGCAGAAAATCTGGGCTGAAAGTTCATTGCAATACCAGGCAGCTGCTGGTTTGCAGGTCTGTCTTGTATGGAGAGTTTAGGTGCATTTAGTCCATATTCACCAAAGTTTAGAAAAATGAATCTGATTGAAATATTTTTAAAAAGACACAAAATGCAGGAGTAACTCGGCGGGTCAGGCAGCATCAATGGAGGGAAAGGACCAACAGGGTTTTTATTCTGGAGATGGGTCCCAACCTGAAACGTTGCCCAACCATTCCCTCCACAGATACCGCCTGACTAGCTGAATTCCTCCAGCACTTTGTGTTTTGCTCTAGATTCCAGCAGCTGCAGTTCCTTGTGTTTCCAACATTTTCCTCTTGCTTTACAGCCATTGAGGCCAAGAGTTGTACCCGGACAGTCATCCCAACTGGCATCAGCTCCCTCAACAGAAGCCATCTGACAAACACCCCTGAAAAGGACACTTAATTTGAGGTGGCCGTGTAGTAGTGAGATGTAGGGATTGAGAAAGAGATGAAAGGGGATAGAGGGAGGAGACATCCCTTTAACAGGCATGAAGGGTGTTTGAGTGTGTGTGAGTGACACGCCGGCAGCTGTGTGTGCTCAGTGAGTTATGAAGGGGGTGTAAGCATGTTGTCAGTGAGACCACTTTGAGTGCTGTCCTGAATGGCGCGGGGTCAAAGCCCCGCTCACACAACAATCTGTGCACCAGCGAGCGGCATTTTCTCCCCATTCAGCGAGCATACGGCGTGATCAAACGCTGCTTTTGTAGCACTAATATAAACCGTGTTATACAATGTCCAAGTGGCACAATAACACAGAGAGAGGCGAGCTTCAAAACGGCGACTTGTTACTGAATGAAAGAGCCGGCGTTTGGGTGGGAAGACGAGACGGGGAAAGAGATGAAGGGGTGGGAACGAATATCCCAGGAAAGGGAAAGGGAGAGGGGTTGGGGGTGGTGGGGGGTGGGAAGGAAGGAGGGAGGAGGGAATAAAAAAATAAAATCGCAGAATATCCCGATCATCACGAAATGTTGTTAAAATAATTCAGGCAAACCAGTGTATTTTGGAAAACGTCAATATACTATATAGAAATCGGGGGTAGGCAAACAAGAAATGGATATGCGAGAAAGGACCAAATATAGGAGGGAAGGGAGGAATTGTAAATTTCATCGTGAGAGCAGCTAAACTGAGTGATCGTGGTCAGATTTGACAAGAATAGCTGCCGCTATATTGGTTCTGAAGTACATAGAACATAGAACAGTACAGCCTAGAATTAGGTCCTTCAGTCCCCCTTGTCTAGACTGTGCAAAGACCAAGTGTTATCTGCCTGCACATGATCCATAAACCTCCATTCCCTGCATATCCGTGTGCCTAACCAGAAGTCTCCTAAAACCACTATGGCATGTATCTGCTTTGATCACCATCCCTGGCAGCGTGTTCCAGGCACTCACTAGGCCCATCTCCTTTAAACCTTGCCCCTCTCACCTCAAGGCTATGATCTCTAATCTTTCATATTTGCACCCTTGGAAAAAGGTTCTGACTGTCTATGGTATCTATGACTCTCATAACTTTAGATGCATCTATCAGGTCTCCGGCATTCCAGATTGCTGTCGGATCTCCCTGGGCATTGACTGTGCGATCCACATGCACGCCATCAACTGCTTGGCATCTCAAGCTTTATCGCCCACATAAGATGAAATGTGCCCGAGTTACACTGGGCTGCTCTACACCTGAGTTCCCGAAGGCAGGGCAGATCCATTCAGGCACATGTGTGGGAGAGGATGAGAGAGCAGAGAGGAACATTGCTTTGAGGGAGAAAGAGACACTACCAGGAAGAAATGTAATGGAGGGTGGCACAATGGCACAACTGGTAGAGCCACTTCCTCACAGTGGGTTTCCTCTGGGTGTTCCGGTTTCCTCCCATATCCCAAAGACGCGCAGGTTTGTAGGTTAATGGCCCCTGTGAATTGCCCCAAGTGTGTAGCATTAGAAAGTGCGTTACCAGAGAACTAGTGTGAACTTAGTTTGTGATAGGCCTGTTTCCATGCTGTATTTCTAAACTAAATTAAACTAAACCAAATGCAGATTGGAATCCATATTCAGGGGAACACAACTAAAAAAAGTTGACATCAAATTTCAGAGTTATTGAAGACTCCAGGCTAATTGTTCGGGTCTCCTGGAAGAACTGTCTTTTTATTTGTGTTTATCCTCTTATGGATATTTGGGAAATTTGGGAAATTACTGGAAATAAATGGCAGCATTTATTGCTTATCCCTAACTGCCCTTCAGAAGTTGGCCTTTTTGAAGCCTGCAGACCCTCTTATTAAAGTGCTCTCACAGTGCTGCTGGGAAGGAGGTTTAGGGATTCAGATCCACTGGAGAGTTATTTCCAAGTCTGGGTGGTTGCAGCAAGGAGGGAAACAGGTCAAGTCAAGTCAAGTCAATTTTATTTGTATAGCACATTTAAAAACAACCCACGTTGACCAAAGTGCTGCACATCTGATTAGGAAAAAAAAAAAGAAACATACAGTGGCAGGCAGCCAAACACAACGGTGATGTTCTCCTGAGCCTGCTGCCCTTCTTCTTCTTGGTGGCAAAGGGTGCCATTTTGTAAGGTGCTGTCTCAGTAGCCTGGACAAGTAACTGCAATTCACACTGCTGGTGTAGTCCCACTAAGGGGATGTACAATTACAAAAGGACTTCTTACTCTTGTAAGCAAATCTCTCAAAACATACCATTTGACTTTGTAATTATTTACTGCATCTCCAATTGGCCTTTGATGACTTGTGTACTAGTACCGATACGTCACTTGGAACATCAACATTCCAATGTCTCACCATTTAACAAATACTCAGCTTTTCTGTTGTGTGCATAACAGAAACATCACTTTGCTAATGATCAAGATATGTTGCTATTGGCACCGTGTAAATTTCAGAATTGACGAATATTAACAATTCTTAATAATTAGATATGTTCAATATGTTCAACGTTGTGAGTGCTTCCCCAGATAGCTGAATATTCCTTAAAAATTTGGAATATTTTTCACATAATTAGGATTTACATCATTTCACACAGAATAACTGTGACTCTCTCTCTCTCTCTCTCTCTCTCTCTCTCTCTCCCTCTCTCTCTCTCTCTCTCTCTCGGCTCTCACACACACATAACAAATAGATAATATTTCGACCTCACTTTGTAGAAACAAGGAACTGCAGATGCTGCTTAATACACAAAAGGACACAAAAGTGCTGGAGTAACTCAGCGGGTCAGGCAACATCTCATGGATTGATGTATCAGGCTGAGACATCCAGAGTGAAGTGGAGTGAAAGAGAGTGAATTGGAGTGAAGGAGTATGAATCTCTTTTGTTTTGGGATCAGATCTCTCCAAAATCTTCAAAAAACAGAAAATGCTGGAAATGCTTAGTGGGTCAGCAGCAGAGGAAATATTTCATATCGATGGCCTGTCATCACAAATTGAAATAGGAGTTCTGGTTCTCTCCTCACATTTGCTGAGTGACATGCTGAGTATATTTAGCATTTATTGTTTTAATTTTGGATTTCCAGAATCTGCAGTAGTTTGGCTTATGATTCTGCTCTTCATCTTTCATGAGTCCACAGAAATTTCCCTTCTCATATTGAATCAAACCAGATAAACAAATCATCATGATATTTTTGTTGCAAAAAAAAATTGACGTCTAAAAAATGATCACCACAGAATAATGGAATAAATTACTCCGTCAGAATTATGTGCATTTTGAATTGTTTACTTTGGATCCAAAAGTAGATTTTAAGTCATTCTTGGAGATGCGGATTTAGGGCAGGGGAACGGGAAAGCAGCAGATGCAGAGAGGGGTAAATGGTCTCCTTCTGACCTATTTCAACAGTTCCATGTCAGGAAAATGCTGAACCTTTTAAGATCTCATCCGGTATCTGAAAAATGTTAATTGTGCCATTTTCTACCTTGGTAGGTGTGTTTCATCTGTAATAATAATATGGTACATATATATTTTTAAAGCATTCACAGAGAAAGCAGAGAAGTTGGTAGAGCATTTGAGGAAGGTGGTTTGGTGCTAGGTGTTAAAGCCAGACCTTTGATAATCTTTCAAACCGTTATGACTTCCTAATCACAATTTAAAGCGTTGAAAATCTACTTTGAAAGAGATAGCTTGGTTCAATTGTGTGTGTATGTGTGTGCGTATGTGTGTGGGGGGTGGGTCTAATTGTAAAATCATAGCTGTTTAACACAGGGATAAAAGGCAGCAATAGAATGAGAGAAAGAGAGAGAGAGAGAAAAGCTCAATTGCCTTTTAGCATGTTCAGGTCTGTCTGTAAAGCACAATAGGTTGAAAGTTTGCTGAGCAGCAGAACTCCTCAATCTGCCTTTTCCCAGGGCACAGGAGGCAGGTCCAAAGAGAGCAAGGGAGAAAAAAACCCTGAGCAAACATTAGGGATACAAAAGATTTAAAGATTGCAAGGCTTCCCCTGGTCTGGTTATGTTACAGGGCTAATGTTGTGTCCATTCACAGGGAAAGGTGAACACAAGCTTCCAAGTGTTTTTACATTTAGAAGTGTCAGAACAGGTAAAACAGATATACACAGATGCATGTAGCGTGACTGACTGGTCAACATCTCTGTTCACCTCCTGACTCTCCTTCCTTTTTACCCTTTTTCTATAAAACAACCAATGTTGCTAAAATATACATAAAATGCACCAGCAACAAATTACATCAAAGTATTCTTGCCCAACACCGTCAACCCTTCCCCAGTCACGCACTCGAGTGGGGTGAACGTCACATCAGGACTGCAATGACTGCAAGATTTATCAGGACATCCTGAATGGGAGATAAATGGGGGAAAAAATTGAAGTTTTACTTCATTTTAACCGTCTTTTTCAATTCAACGATGGGCAGCTTCACAGCCAAAGCCAGTTCAGTCTTCATATAGCTGGCAATTTCCAGTGGAGATCAGTGAAGCGTTCTCCAATGAAAAAAATACCAAGGTCATTTACTGCCACCTGGCTGAGATTAGTTGACTGAACTCTGAGTTGAATGTAAACTAGTTACAATCTCATAGAAAGAGGAGGCCATTTAGAACCTCAGACATATTCCATTATGTAATCATGTAATGGCTGATGTGTGAAATAACTCTTTACACCAACCTGTTCACATATCTCTAATCAATAACTCTCAGCTATCAATCAAAGATTTGTTAAAAACACAAAGTGCTGGAGTAACTCAGCAGGTCTGGCAGCATCTGTGGAGGGAATGGACAGATGGAGTTTTGGGTTGTTGCCTGTCCATTCCCTGACTCACTGAGTCACTCCAGCACTTTGTTTTTTACTCAGGATTCCAGCACCTGCAGTTCCTTGTGTCTCCGAAGATTTGATTACCCAGGCTCATGCCTGCAATGCATTTCTGAGGGTCTGCTGCCCAATCAGAGGCGCTGAGTGATACATTAAATAAAGGTTGGAAAGGTTCCCTGGCCACCCTTTCAAAGGAAAAACTTCCCCGGCCATCTTACCAATGGTCATTGCATTAACAACACCACTGCTTGTGTAATATTGCAAAAGGTTTTTTTTTCTTATTTAATTGCAGAATTTGTATAATGCCAACATTTACTGACTAACTTAATTGCTGCCTAAACAAAGTGCTTTGCTTGGCTATTTCAGGTGGCAGTTTGGTCAAACAATCAGGAGTCACATTGAGGCCAGACACACGAAGCATGTCTGGCTTCTGAAAATTCCTTTTCAGAAGAACATTCAAGAACATTAGCGAACTAAAGAGATTTTTAATAAGACTCCAATCATTCTACATGTTTGAGATCTCTTTCTTTAAGGACCTGCTGCTGCTGGTTAAAGGTGATATATAAATGCACGTTGTTGCAGTTGAGTCAGCACTTTGCAGAGCGTTGGATAAATCTGACAAGTGAGCAGCAAAATAATGTTTAATAATGGGTGTTTTCGAAGCTGAGCTTGTTTCTCATTATATCTGTACAAGGATATTGTAGCAGGGGTCACAGGATAACATTCAGATCATCAATTGTGGGGGCATCAGAGTCATACTGCTATTGGACCGTTCACTCTGGGAGTATATGTGCGGCTCAAATCCACTCAATATGCTGTGCTGACTCATTGTACATCTTCCAGCCTGAGTCAGTACTTACCAAGTTATCTATGCGTCCCAGTGTCTATGAATCGGAAACATTCTCACCTTATTTGTCTGCTCATTTTTCCCACACCTTTTAAATGTATTTATTCAAAGAATATGAGGATCTCTGCCACATTGTCCATCCCGATTTGCCCTATGAACTGAGTGGCTTTCTAGGGCATTTCAGAATGCCATTAAGTCAATTACATTGGTGGATTTGGGGTCATATGTAGATTGTACTAGATAAGGAGAGCACATTTCCTTTTATTAATGGATATTAATGTTTCAGAAGGGTATTTGATTTCCTCCCTAAATGTTTATTTGGCTATCTCCACAATGTACCCATTTATAAAGTCTTTCCTATATCAAGTAGGTTTAGGAGTCAAATTTGTTCCAAACATTGAAGAAGATCCATTGCAATAAGAAAAAAATAATTCACATAAGTATAGTGTCCAGACCACATATGTTTTCAGAGTAACTGGTCCTTCTACTCAAAAGTAGGTATTATAATTGCAAACATGGGAGAGGGAGAAGACTAGCTGGCAGGACTCAACTCTATAAATCCTATTCTCAACTGTTGTATTCATTGTAGCTGGCAATCAGGCTTCACTGTGATGTACAAGAAGGGTCTCGACCCGAAACGTCACCCATTCCTTCTCTCCAGAGATGCTGCCTGTTCCGCTGGGTTACTCCAGCTTTTTGTGTCAGGCTTCACTGTGAATCTGTTCCCGATTAACATCTTTCATTTATACAATTGCGTTTAACATAATAAAACATCTTAAAGATGCTTGACAAAATCAGGACAAATGGCACTGATCTCGTATTAAGAACAGGTGACCAGAAGGTTGCTCAAATGGGTAACAAAGGAACCACTTTGAAAAGTGGGAGAGGCAGAGCAGTTTAGGGAAGTAGTGTCAGAGATTGGGGCCCAGACAGATGAAGGTCCTGTGTTCAATGGCAACTGATGAAAGACAAAGGAATTGGAGGGGAGGAATTCAAATGTGGGAGGTTGCAGGTTTGACCATGAGTTTGTTTCGATCATGATCAATATGTCATTGATTGCAATGAGGTTGCAATTGTACCAGTATCTCCAGATCGTTGGAAATTCAAACATTTTCCTCCACTTCAGTTCTTGAGGAAAGGAAATCTGCCATTCTACCCCAATCTGGTCTTTATATGACTCCACACGGACCAATCAGTACTGTTGACCGTGCTCTTGCCTGCGAGGTCACTGAGTTAAATTATGGATGACAATGAATGAAAAGTAACCAACACACTGAGTGCAATAAAGGAACTGTTACAGGAAGATGTGCACACAGATGGGTCAGTTCGGAGACCCTTTTGGGCTGAATATGCTCTGACTAACTTGGCTCACATCCGGAGCAACTTTCACAACTTATCAAAGATTCCAATAGAAGTGGCACAGTGGTGCAGCTGGTAGAGCTGCTGCCTCACAGCGCTAATGACTTGGGTTCGATCCTGACCTCGGGTGCTGTCTGCGTGGAGTTTGCATGTTCACCCTGTGACCACATGGGTTTCCTCTGGGTGCTCCGGTTTCTTCCCACATCCCAAAGATGTGCGCATGTAGATTAATCGTTCTCTGCAAAATTGCCCCTAGTGTGTAGGGAGTGGATGAGAAAGTGGGACAACAGATCTAGTGTGAATGGGTGATCGATGGTCACAGTGGACTCAATGTGCCGAACTGCCTGTTTCCATGCTGTATCTTTCATCTAATCAAATAAATTCTGCATCCAAGCTATAAGCAGTTGTGCTGTTGTGATAGGGATGGGGGCAGATATAGGGGTAAAAGTTTGTTAGTAGAAAATTATTTTCTTCTTCTGTGCCCTGAACATAAATCTCAGTACTTTACTTAGAAACATAGAAAAATAGGTGCAGGAGTAGGCCATTTGGCCCTTTGAACCAGAACCGCCATTCAATATGATCAAGGCTGATAATCTAAAATCAGTACCCCGTTCCTGCTTTCTCCCCCATATTCCTTGATTCCTTTCGCCCTAAGAGCTAAATCTAACTTTTACATTTACATCTCTCTCTGTCAGTCTGTCTGTGTCTCTCTCTGTCATTTCCTCCTTTCTATTTTCTGCCTTGTCGCTCACAATAACTCAATTACCTCAGTGAGTACAGTCTAATCCACAAATCACCTCCTTTAGTAAAACATTTTGAATGATACAGTAACGTGTAATTTTGCTAACTATTTTCCAGCTGTCACTTTAGTGCAGCCACAATCGTAATAGATGCCGGCATCTTTGATCATGAATAAATAGAATAAAGTTAAAAAAACACATTTTCATCTTTTCCCCCTCCCTCTCAAATGGGAAGCACTTTAGTTTAGAGGTGTGAGTTCTGCTACATTCCTTGCATCTAATCCTTTCACTGATGAACACACTGAAAGCTGTTCAATAGCCAAGCCCCCATTCAACAGTGTAATACATTAAATTACAGGCGTTGCTGAGATATACTTGTATACTGTTACGCAGCACCTGGGATTAGACTAAAACTAGCCCCCCATTCACATGAAAAGACCTCTTCTCATATGACCTATCTTTAAATTGGCTGCACTTAAAAATAAAATGAAGTGTACGGTTTTACAGTAAAACCGATTGAAGTATAAATCTGGTAAGTCTGTAATTGCGTTAAGCTGCAATTCCAAACACCCAAATTATTTCCTATCACCAGCCGTTGCCTTCTGCTCCCTGTGATGTAACCGCAAAATTCTTTTACTTTGTTACACCAATTGCTCAAGAGCAAATTCCCTCGTATACACGACAAAGACATAGGTTTAAAGTGAGGGGGGAAAGATTGAATAGGAATTGGGGGTAACTTTTTTAAACAAAGGGTGGTGGGTATATGGAATGAGCTGCTGGAGGAGGTAATTGAGGCAGGTATTATTGCAACGTTTAAGAAACATTTAGACAGGTACATGGATAGAATAGGTTTTGAGGGATACGGGCCAAACGTAGGCAGGTGGGACTAGTGTTGATAGGGCATGTTGGTCGGTGTCTGCAAGTTGGGCTGAAGGGCCTGTTTCCATGCTGTATCACTCTATAACTCTATAAGGCCTTGCAGAGTTGTTTTATCCTTCCAATGTTGAACAAACTACCTCTATGATTGTGCAGATCTGTGTCTGGGTGATGGAATAACTTCATAACAGTAGCCCTGTATCTGTGTAACTAAATCACTGAATGCAGTAAAATCCTGTCACTCTGTGTCTGCGATCGTACACGTAAAGACCCTGTTACTCTGTGGCAGTGACCATACACAGTCTTTCTGCCAGTATGATCATATGCAGCAAGACCCTATTACTCTGTCTGTGTGATCACCCACAATGAGATAGCACTTCTGTGCAATCCTACACAGTAAGATACTGTTACGACATGACTGCATGATCACAGAAGGCCAAGTCCTGTTTAAAATTACTTTGATTCCGTTGTTCAATACATTGTTTTGGGTGATTGAGTGATCTTACGCAACAAAACTCCATTGCTTCTGTTGATTTTACGAACCTGAGGGGTAACGGCAGTGTAAGTTTAACAGTTTCCCATTGGTCCTGCAGAATAGCCTTACTCCAGTGGGAAGCTTGTTGGAGGTAAGACACTGCGTTGGATATTTGTCTTTGTCTTTGTAACTGATCCACTACAACGTTGAAAACTATATTCTAAATTCTGCATCATCGACTTTGTTATCTATTGTACTTGAATTTGACTTGCTTGTATTTATGTATAATACATCTAACCTGTTTGGTTGGCATGCAAAACAAAGCTTTACACTGTACTTCAGTACACGTGGCAATAATAAACCTAAAGGATTGTGGCATTTCATCAATGACCTTTGGGATGATTCTAACAATTAAATAAACACTTTTGTTTCATAAATAATCAGTGATCACCCCCCAAGAAGTTAAAAATTCCCATCGGATTCATTAATGTACAAAATCATGGCAATATGAGTTTTATAGCTCATCAGGCCACTCATCCTATTGTGTCAATATTGGCCAAGATACAACCAAAGGAGTCACTCCCACTTCCCAGCTCCTTGACCATTGCCTTGGAGGCCATGCTTCTTCAAGTGTTCATATGTTTACCTTCTTATATGACGAGGCTTTCTGGCTCCATCGCCCTTTCAACAATGCTAGATCCATAACATTATATGCTGACAAAAATGTAAACTCCCATGTAATCAAATTAATTTAAACCTATCCACCCACTTAGGAAGTTGCATATGTAATGCCACTGCGTTCATACAGACCACCTCAATACATAAAACACACGTGCAAAGTATATTTATGTCCTGACACATTTATATATTTTTAAAAAATACATAGAACAGTTGCTTACATAATTTGATTGCTCACTCCCTGCTTACTTATGTGACCCGTACTTTTTCACTATTACAGATAATAGAGAAGTATTTTATATAATGCAGATATAAATAATCCACATGCTGGTGAACCTAATAGTTGACACGACAGGAGCAGGCTCCGTCTACACGTGTGACTTCTGTCTGCACGACTGGAGATGGCGGCCGGCGGGGTTTAGAGAGAGAGAGGGAGGGAGGGAGGGAGGGGAGGGGAGGGAGGGAGGGAAGGAAGGGAAGGAAGAGATGGGGGCAAATGCAGGAGGAGGGGTATGAGTTTCTCTGCCCCCGTACCAGGCAGGGTGAGAGGAGGGCGATGCTGGCACTGTTGCTGCCCCAGCTCCCCGACGACATCCTGCTGCTGCTCTTCTCGTACGCCGATGCCCAGGCCCTGGGCCGGCTGTCGCAGGTCTGCCGGAGGTTCCAGCGCCTCATCAACAGGGACACTCTGTGGAGAAGCATCGCCAGAGTCTCCCTCAACACCGGCCTCACCCGCCTGGGAAGGGACGCGTGAGTAAAAAAACGTTTTTAACACCGATTCCCTTCAAAAAATGGAGGCGCGGCCTACCTGAGTCTGCGGCTCCTGCCGACCCGACTACCAGTCTCCATGGTTACCGACCGTCACCTTCACTAACTGCCGCATCGAATAACTCAAAATTATTTAATTCCATCCTCTGCATAAGAACTTATTTTAAGATCTCCGGCTTCTGCGCCGTTTAATTTTAATTTCCACTTTATTTTCACTTTATTCGCCCCAACTGGGCATTGCTTTCCATTGACTGACTCCCTGCACAGAGCCTGAGCCATCTGCGTGCATACACTGTATTCTTCCTATGTTGATATGTCACTGTTCCTATAAACGTTACTTTATAAAATGTTCATCCTTTATTTAACCTGGGGTACACGGGTAAGTTCAGTGTTCAGTCTGAGGTCGGATGGGGCCGATTTAGGAAATAACTTTTCCAGGAAGGGTTGGGGTGTGCATAGTGAAATACGAATTATAACAAAATTAATGATTGTATTTTATAATGTAAGGATAATACACAGGTTACACTGATAGTTTTCTTTCAATGAGGAATGAGGTGGGCAGATGATGACGTACTGAATTTCTAGGTATATATTTTTTCTTTTACATCTGCTCTCTTTGAAAAATTGATTTGTTTATATCGTGAAGGGACATCGATTGGAATGGCCTCTTGGTCTGGTTTGTGAGTGGCCCCATGCATTGAACATTTCATCTTAAACTGGTCAATTAGGATATTTTGCTTTATTCCCTCAGCCTAAAGAGGTCTTTTTTCATGCTTCAAATGCAAGGCCATCCAGACTTCAGCCATTTGTAATTCTGGACCAGTGAAGCTTACTGGCATTGTGTAAAAATGAACTGGTTACAGAAGTGTGAGGACCTGGAGTCGCCAAGTTTCACTCACAGTAGTACGTTTTTGGTCTATTTGTATGTAAATTCTTAAGTATTGATGAGGCTGATTGAAGTTCAGAATAAATAATTAGTTTGGAACATAAAAAGAGTGTGCAAATGTCTGCAAATAAGTTAAAAAAAGAAAATACGGATCGAAGGTATTGTGGCTCTCTTATGGATTGAGACATATTAAATTAGGCTTACGAGATACAGTGAAAAGTTTTGTTTTGCATGCTAACCAATTAGATCAGATATTACAATAAAAATTCAATCAAGCCAGACTCGAGTATGATGGGAAAGATGGAGTGCAGAATATAATTCTCAGCATTGTAGCACATCAGTTCCAGAGATAAAGTTTTAATGAGGGCAGGAGAGAGGAAACTGCAAACCAATTAGCCTATAGTGGGCAAAGTGCTCGTATCTATCATTAAGGAATGGGTACCAGGGCACTTTGAAAACAGTGTTAATAATGGGCAGCATCTATTTAGATACAGCCCCAACCTTTTTGATCGGCGAGCGGACATGGTGAGAGGAGGGGTGAGTGGTCGCCTCCTGTTTCTAGTTTTTCTCTACCATTGCTGTTAGTATGAATTGGTTAAGTTATATTAAGCAGCCCTCTTGATTTAACCATAAGATTCCATGTTATAAAAATCGCCCGGTTTCCATTAACTAGTTTGAGGATTCATGCCATCTCTATGTCACCTGTGCTACAGATGTTCAGATCTCGGATACCATTTGCTGCATCGGCATCTGTTGTGGGTATAGCACATGTGCTGTTGTGGCTTGAAAGGTGCAGAATGAGTGCACTGGAAAATTCTCAAGTGTGGGAAGCAAGTAATATAACTGACCAACAGTTGCTTGAGGCTTCATTAACTGAACCTGGTGACTGACTGTGCATTAATGATGGTGTGCTTTAACATGCTGTGCTTGTACAGCAAGGACACTCCAATTTATTTAATAATGAAGTGATTTATTGTGGATAGTGTTTGAGTTTCTGGATTAGCATCTGGATGGGGCTGCACAGTGGAGCAATTGGAAGAACTGATGCCTCACAGTGTCAGAGACCATGGGTTTGATCCTGAACCGTGGGTGCTGTCTATGTGAAGTTTGCACATTCTCCCTGTGACCATCTGGATGCATTGGTTTCCTCCCACATTCCAAAGACATACAGATTTGGAGATTAATTAATCTCTTTAAAAATTGCTCCTAATGTGTAGGGAGCGGATGAGAAAGTGGGATAACATAGAACTAGTGTGAACGGGTGATCAATGAACTTGGTGGGCCGAAGGGCTTGTTTCCATGCTGTATCTCTAAACTAAACTAAAGTATTTGATGGCCTGGATGTTGATCAGAAATACAAATTTGTGTTGAGCTATGGCAGCTGGAGAATTTAAATTTGAGTCCCTGTTAATTTGTTTTGGATTAATTTCTTTGAAAGTCTCCCACCACCGAGGTTAAATTAACTAGTTCATGGTTGCTAGGCTTATCTTCACTCCTTACTTTTGAACAGAAGCTGGTTGAAAACAGAACTCATAACAGAAACTGCAACATCTCCCAATAAAAGCAGGAGTAATTTCTCCAGAAAAATGAAGTCAGCAGGGGATTGTCACATACAAATTGTACACATGCTTTTGCAGCAGGGCAGTGATATATAGCCTGAATGTCAAGAGCTGGATAGGCAATGCCTAGAATTCAGGAGTAGACTAATCAGATACTACACCTCATTGGTGGCAAGCCACAGGAACCGCGAGCACAATGCATAGGACATCAGTTATACCCCATGAGCTGTCATAACAAATTCTGTACCTACTGCATGTTAAAGATTAATCTGGTAAAGTTAATCCAGTAAAGCAGTAATAAAGCTGGATTTAATGGTGCTGTCTATTCCCTGTGGTTTGGCTGGCAGTGCAGGGAGGTTGCTGAATGCCATGTTGAAGTGTTCCTGGAGAATAGGTAGTTTGTTATTTCTGGAAGCAGTGATTCTATGCTTTTGAATGACAAGAAAGTCACTTTGGCAGTAGAGATAGCAAGCGAGTCACTTGTGAGGAAGGCATTGTATCTTAATGTGTCATAATAATTACGTTTGGAAGTGAATGTGCTCAATATGGAACTTGTATTGAGTCACTAGATTCACAGTTAGTGTTGAGTTAGTTCAGGGATATCCTTTTGGTAGCTGTAGTTAACCTCAGCATTTCAGAAACTGGAATAAGACGGCTTTCATTGCTGACCACTGTCCTTTAGTTTATAAGCAGCATGGTCTCATCTCCCTGGATTTTTTTTTTCTTGTTGTGACCCATTTTATTACTGTCAGTGAAAACAGAGAAGATCCATCAGATGCTGGTGCTGGTGAAATTAAAAGTTGTTTCACCTGGAATTCATGATTCAATGATTCACCTGCACTTCTAATCTAGTGTCCTGCATTCTGTGTTCACGATGTGGTCCCCTCTACATTGGAGAAACCAAAAGCAGATTGGGTGATTATCTTGTGGAATACCCATGATCAGTCTACAGCGGCAAGCCCTGAGCTGCTTATCACCTGCCACTTTCATTCCTCATCCTACTCCCACTCAATAGTGAATTCCATCTTCTATTACTCTCGGCCTGTATCAATCATCCATGTGTAATATTAGCCCAGCTTGTTTTATTTTCTTCCTTTTATTCCCTCTCTGGAAGTGTCTAGCATGACTTGCTAGACTTGTTGGCCTGCTCTGCATTTCACAACTCCAATGTTAAGTCTATTTTCTTGCCCTCTAACTGCTCCCATTCACTCATTGACCAGATAACCTTGTCCCACTGGTCACCTGGTTTTGCCCTATCAAGACACAATCCTCCCTCACTCATTGCAGCTTTACAAGCTGCTTTTGTTTCCTTTTCAGTTCTGACAAAGGGTCTCCAACTTGAAATGTTGGCTAGAGTCATAGAGCGTGGAAACAGGCCCTTACGGCCCAACTTGCCCACGCTGACCATCATGTCCCATCGACTTGTCCCACCTGCCTGCATTTGGCCCAAATCCCTCCAAACCTATCCTATCCGTCCGAACCTATTATAGACTCTGTCGCTAGCTCCAACCAGTATCTTTCTCACAGTTGTGGCCTGTTTTCAGTTTAGATTTTCAGCATCTGCATTTTTTTTAAATTGGAAAGATTTGGGCTTGGCTCTGCTGGTTTTCATGATTGCTGAATGTGGGTTAATTGACTGGGTAAAATGTAAAAAAATTGTCCCTAGTGTGTGTAGGATAGTGTTAATGTGTGGGGATCGCTGGGCGGCGCGGACTCGGTGGGCCGAAGGGCCTGTTTCCGCGCTGTATCTCTAAATCTAAAAAAATAATTAAATAAGCGTTCAGGTGCTGGAATCTGGAGCAAAAAACAAACTGCTGGAGGAACTTGGTGGGCCAGGCAGCATCTGAGAAGGGAAATCATGGTTGACATGCACGGTAGCGCAGCGGTAGAGTTGCTGCTTTACAGCGAATGCAGCGCCGGAGACTCAGGTTCGATCCTGACTACGGGTGCTGCACTGTAAGGAGTTTGTACGTTCTCCCCGTGACCTGCGTGGGTTTTCTCCGAGATCTTCGGTTTCCTCCCACACTCCAAAGACGTACAGGTATGTAGGTTAATTGGCTGGGTAAATGTAAAAATTGTCCCTAGTGGGTGTAGGATAGTGTTAATGTGCGGGGATCACTGGGCGGCACGGACTTGGAGGGCCGAAAAGGCCTGTTTCCGGCTGTATATATATGATATGATATGATATTTCAGGTCGAGACCTTGCAGCAGGACTGAAAGTGCAAAGGGGAGATAACCAGTATAATGAGGTGGAGGGAGGAGTGAGATTGGAGCTGGCAAGTGTTAAGTGGATTGATGGGCAGATGGAGCCAGGTAGAGGAGAGAAGGTTGGAGCTAGTGACAGAGGATGGGAGGTGATAAGTGGAGATAACAAAGGGCTGCAGATTTTGGAATCTGATAAGAAAGAAAGCTGATGAGAGGAACCAGATAAGGGAGGGATGCGAATAATATGGGGAGGGGATATGGGAAATAGTGGATTGAATGTGTGGGTAATAGGCAAATAGAACCAGTTGGGGAGGGGAAAGAAACTGGATAACTGGACGCGAGGTTGGAAAAAGGGATGTGTGTGAGAGGACCTGGGTGGTTTAGAAAGTAAGAGAGAGAGAGAGAAACATGGTGGGTTACCTGAAACTGGAGAATCCATTGTCCATGCCATTGGTTTGTAGAACCAAGCTGGAACACGAGGTACTGTTCCTATAGTTTCCGTTTAGCCACATCCTGGAGGAGGCTGATGTAAGGAGTTAAATGGCTTGTGTCCATGAGCTGAAGATGGCTAGAGTTATTGTTTGTGACTGCCCCGTTACTTATCCCTCACCTAGCACTTTTATTGCACACTATCTTGTCATTATCAATTTTTTGTTTGAGGGTTCTTGCTCTGTGCAAATTGCAGCGTTTCCTACATTACAATGGAAATGCCTTCAAAGGTATTTCTTTGGGGCAAAGCTCTGAAAGTGAACCATGGGCACTGTACGCATGCACGTCTTTGTTTGTTCTTTGTGAGGGACGAACTGCTATTTTAGAAAATTGCTTTGTCTTTCAAGCGACAAGCTCTGGTTCCATCCCCTTCCCCAACCTGAATCAGCAGACCCTGAGAAAGCAAATTATTTTCTCGCCTGGCTTTGATGATCACAAGAGCAAAGACGTGGAATGGGTGACTTTAAGTCAGATGTCTAGGAATGCAATCACACTAAAAAGAAAGTGTCAAAAGATATACAGGGCTTGGGGCAGGTGGAGGGTGTAGAGAGAGAGAAAAGAGAAATGCCTGAGGCTATGGCAAGAGGATGGGAAAATGGAACACCAAGGCATTCTGTGTGCGAAGCGGCCACTGTAACGCGTGTTAACAGCTATGTGAGATGCTTATTTACTGCCTGAATCATTTTTAAGTGGCCTTAGGGAACAATGGCTTGAAACAAAAGCTGATGGGAATGTGCTTGAAGGAGAAATGTAGGGGTAGTTGAGGTTGGGGGGGGGGGGGGGGGGGTGGTAGTGGAGGTGAGAAGCACTGAACTGTTTTATTGAGTCAAGAGGTATGCTACAATATTGTCAAATTTTAGCAAATGTCATTAAGTGCAGGAATGCCCCCCCCCTCAAGGTCAAAGACCTGTTCTAAAAATGCGCCCCCTCCCACCAATAATGAGAATATTTAAACTAAGATCTGAAGCTGTGGTTGCTGTTGATGATTTGTTTTTGTGTGAGTAGTTGGATTATTCATTTGGCACTCACCCCACTCTTGGCGAAGCTGTTGCTGTGATGCTTAGCGTCCCTGGGGCTGTCTTGTTAGATTCTCTCCTGAAAGTAACTTTTCATAGGTTTGAAATACAGATACCCGCCATTTATTTGCTGCAAACTAAGGTTTATTGGATGTTGAATAAGGACAGAGTTGGCTTTGTGTAGATATAAATGGGGATAATCTTACAGGACTTGGCTGTGAAGTTCCAAACCTCAAAGAGTGTTGTGACACTCCATAGTTTGCATATTACAAAGAATTACACCAGTTACTGAGTTCCTCCAGCATTTTGTGTCTATTTTCAAGAAGAATAGTTATTTCAACATGCCCATAACTTGAGCATTGTATCTATCAACCAATGATGGTATTTTAAAGGGTGAATAGGGCGAGGAATAAGATCAGTGCATATAACACCATGAGTCTATAACACCATTTTGCCAATGAAGTTGGATCAATGCGGATCTACGTCATAACTGCACCTTCATGCCTTGTTTCTATAATATTTGATGGACACACAAGCAACTGCAGATGCTGGAATCACACACAGAACACAAAGTGCTGGCCTAACTCAATGGGTCAGGCAGCATCTCTGGTGAACATGGATAAGCAATGTTTTAGGTCGGGACACTTCTTCAGACTGGAGAAGTCCTCCAGAGATGATGCCTGACCTGCTGTGTTACACCAGCACTTTGTAGTCTATATTGTCCTTCTTCTGAAATTGTGATTAATTTCAGTTTTGCAGTTTCCAATTGATTCTCCGCCTCAACAGTTTCATGACAGAGTTCCCGATTTTCACTCCCTTTTGTGTGAAGAGGGACTAATGTCATAACTCTGAAAGTGCTGGCCCTAATTTTAAAGATATGACCCCTCATTCTGGAATCTCCCCTCCCTTCATGCTCTCCAATAGAATCCGAGAAAATTGTATTACTTTTTCAACCCTACTTTTAATCATTGTCAACATGTTGAGAAAGATTACAGTGCAAATGACAAGTATAGTCTGTAGCAATGCTGCAATTGAACCAAAACATTTAATCCTTTCTTTCTTCATGGTACTGCCTGACCTCCTGGGTATTGCCATCAATATTTTTATTTCATATCCCCACCATCTACAATTAAAAAAATAAAACAAACAACATTTTGCATTTACAGATTGTAAAATAATTACAGTTCATTTTCACCTTCCAGCACTTTTTTTCACCCACTGTTGAAGTCATTGTTCCTTGCTGGGAAGGAGGAGATAGTGTGGCCATGTTCATGAATTTGGCCTCACCTCCTGATACTTTGCCAACTGTTTGTTCTTCATGTCTGACTAGCGATGCTGAGTGAGTATTTATCTTTGAGGGTCCTCCTCTTGCCACGGGCTGATCTCTATGTTTCAGAAGAGATCATGGACTATCAACACACACCTAGTCTAATATTTCCACTCCGAACCCAGTGATACTAACACCAATTGTGACACCTCTGCCACCACTTTGGCCGACTTCAATGAATGCAAAGAAGCTCAGGAAATGAAACACTTTTTTGACCCAGTATAAACAGCATAAACACGGGTGTTGTGTCTTTGTGCGAGGTTAGGCAAGTTGATTGATAGCTTGTCTAAGTAATGTTTTGATCAAGCTTTATGAAGGTAGCACAATTATTAAGTTATTTAACAATACATGAGAAAGCTATTCTGTCATCGGGTCCACCCCAACTCCTTGAAGAGTAAATCCACCAGTCACTTTCGCATTTCCCTTTATTCCTGCAACCCATTCTGTCCTACGCATGCTCATCAGCTCCCTTTTGATTCTTTTTATCTTCAACCAGTGGTAATTGGTAATTTGCAGTCCATAATTAAACTACCTGCACATTTTTGTGATGTGGGAAGAAACTAAAGCACCCAGAGGAAATCCATGCAGTCATGGAGAGAACACGAAAACTCCACACTGACAGTATCTGACAGAATTCAAACCTGGGAAATTGGAGCTGTTAGGCAGTAGCTCTAATTGCTTTGCAACTGTGTCACCTTAGAAGGATTCTCCCTGTCTGACTGTCATTTGGCTACTTGGCGTTGAAGTCAAAGTCTGTGTGGTTCTCATCACCATGACTGCGTATTACCTTTTAGTAACATTGTGCAGTTCTCCAGAGCTTTTTGCTCTATCAGTCCCACTCTCTGATCTCTCACCCTGTTACTTGCCAAACTTTCAAAAGGCCTTTTGCTTTGGTCACTTGTACTGACGCCGACAAAGGTTTGTGAGTTGTTTCAATCTCCTGCATCTCCAGTACCAACACTTTCCTTGTTAATGGTATGTGTTGGTACTGGACTGGATTTCCTGCAATGCACCGGTCAACAGCCTATCCATTCCCTCCACAAATGCCTGACTCTGTGTTCATCCACAACTTTGTATTTTGTGACAGTGATCACTTTTCAAAAGTATTTCATTGGTTTTAAAATGCTTTGGAGCCTTCTGAGATAACACAAAAATATAGAAATGCAACAAAACTATAAAAACTCTTTTTGTCTGCCAAACATTAGCACTAACCCAGTGCTCTCCTTGACATCATCAATCACAAAATGTAACTCGTCCAAGAAACTGTAGCACACATTTCATGCAAAACCTCGCTTCTTCAACACCTTTACTGACGTCTGTTGATTCTGTGACCCTGTCTACTGCAAATCCCTGCTTAGGCTTATGCCTTCCATTCCCCAACCCCTCCTCCTAGCTCTCTGCAACCTTCTCCCACATTAAGTCCATCTGTGTTTTCTGAATCTTGGACACTGGCCTTTCTAACTCATCCTCCCTCTGCTCTGATAACAGTGGCAGCCTTCAGCTGTCTCAGCTCTGCTCCAGAACTCCCTTAGTAACCCCTTCCATTCTTATTTCCTAAATCTTTTTGGTACCTGTCCCAATACTTATTGGCTTTCCTTGTCATGCTCTTTGTCCTTCTCTCTGCCTTTCTTATCTTTGCTCCTTCCATCTGGCCCTGATGACACCTGTACATGCAACTTGTTGGTAATCGATTTTGTGAATAAATCGATTTGTACCAGCATCTGCAGTTATTTTCTTATATTGTTGGTAATTGTGACGTTTTGCAAGCTACGATTTTAAGATGCAGCACAGTGGCACAGTGGTAGAATTGCTGCCTCGCACGCGCCAGAGACATGGGTTTGATCCTGACTATGGGTGCTGTCTGTACGGAGTTTGCATGTTCTCCCTGTGACCACGTGGGTTTGCTCCAGGTACTCCAGTTTTCACCCACACTACAAAGACGTGCAGGTTTGTAGGTTTATTGGCTTCTGCAAATTGTCCCTCGTATGTAGGATAGAACTAGTATATGGGGCGATCTATGGTTGGTGTGGACTCAAACGGTGCCTGTCTCACCGTTGGCCAAAGTGCCTGTTTCCACGCTGAATCTCTAAACTAAACTAAACTAAAGTGACCTTGCTTTAACATAGTGACATACTGCAGTAAAAACATAGCACGCATAGTACATATTTGCGCCTGGCTTATCTGGAGCTAGTTCTTCAAATCCTAAATAGACACAAAATGCTGGAGTAACTCAGCGGGACAGGCAGCATCTCTGGAGAGAAGGAAATCCTAATTGGCTTTTGACACTGCTACAGTACCTGAACAGCTCTGACCTAAACCACTGATATATCTTATGTGACTGTGACTAAGAGCATCTACCTTTCCTTCTCTGCAGTATTGACATTGTGACCACATAATTTTCTTCAAATCCCTCTGTCGTTTCCTTTAACAACACTGACTTCAAACATTAGCTTTGAGTGCTTTGGAACATTTTTACTAAAGAAATATAACTCTTTTAAGATCAAATCTCAAACTCCCAGTAGTTTATTTTATAGTTTAAAGATAGTGTGGAAACCGGCCCGTCGGCCCACCAAGTCCACGCCAACCACAATCACCTGGACATTAGCATTATCCTACACACCAGGAACAATTTACAACAGCCAATGAAGCTAAAAAACATCACGTTTTGGGGATGTGGGAGGAAATCTGAGCACCCAGAGAAAACCCATGCGGGAGAACGTACAAACTCCGTACAGACAGCAACCATGGTCAGGATGGAACCTAGGTCTCTGGCACTGTAAGGTAGCAACTACTGCTGCGCCACTGTGCCGCCGAGTATTGGTAAGTGTTTTGGATGAGCAGTGAGAGTTTTCCTTGCGTCCTTGGCAGAATTAACCAATGAGCGAAGTATCTAACTCTGACACGTGGATTAATCAAACAGAGGTTTTTCCTTCAGTAATTTCAAAGAGACTTTCCTAAATCTGTGACAGTTTGTTGCAGGTTTGGTTGGGGGTGGGGTGGGGGTTGGGTGGTTGGTGGTTGGTGGGTGGCAGAAGATGAAAAGGGGGATATGATTGGGTTTTAAAACATAAGGATTTATCATGGATGGAAAGGCAGAAATGCAGTGGGATGTGTGAAATGTGGCAGCAAGCTAGATTGTCCTTCAAGTGTGTGGGGCTCTCCCTCCAGTCCAAATGCACTGTTGATTTACAGTTTGCTCTGTGTGTGTGATGAAGATCTATTGTTGCTGAGCATATGTGTCTCACATTTGTTTCTGCAGAACAGCAAATGGCAACTGGTTAAAATAAGCGAGCTGCATGCTGACCTTTGCACTTTGACCTAAATAGGTGTTTTATATTGGGTTTGGATGCATTGGAGGGTCTCACATTACCAAAGATGTAACCTTGTATATTTTTCTTTACAATCTTCCTTTTCTGTGCTAAAGCCAGTGAGGGCACGCTTCTGGGAAGACTGCAGGTATACTGTTTGTGTCTCCTCCCAAAGGGCCAGGAACCGTGACTGTTGCCAAGTTACTCAACCCCAGAGTGCTTCACAGAAGGTCCTAACTTTCACATCAATCTCTGGACAATTTCTACGACCACCGCATGTTGTTATTTGGTAATGGGAGCCCTAACCAGTGATACTTTGTCATTGTTGGCCACAGTTCAGTGGATAGCTCTAATGTCTTTTTTTGAAACTTTTTCTCTTGATGTCTTGCAGAATTTAGGTGTAATTTGTGTATAATTGACATTTTGTGTGTAGTCTGGGTGTATGTGCCTATGTTGTTGATGCAACTAAGATTTTCATTGTTCCTGTACCTCACCATACAAATGACAGTAAACTCAGCTTGACTTGACTTGACTCTGAATCAGATGGTTGTGGGTTCAGATCTGACTCCGGGCATGAGCTGATGCTCCTAATACAATGTTGAGAGCTTTGATGAAGCACTGAAGAAAGGTAATGTTGCCGTCACAAATAGAGGCGAATGGTTCTGTGGCATATTTTAAAATTAACTATAGGAGGTCTCCTTGCTCTCTTAGCCAATACTTAATGCTCGCCCACCATCGGCAAACATGAGGAACTGCAGATGCTGGAATGTTGAGCACAAAAAAAAACCCAATGCTGAAGTAACTCAGTAGGTCATATCATATCATATCATATCATATATATACAGCCGGAAACAGGCCTTTTCGGCCCTCCAAGTCCGTGCCGCCCAGTGATCCCCGTACATTAACACTATCCTACACTCACTAGCAACAATTTTTACATTTACCCAGCCAATTAACCTACATACCTGAACGTCATGCAGGATCTTTGGAGAATATGGTTGGAAGCATTCTTCAGAATAGCACAAATAGCACGCTGCTGTTTATGGGATCCTGCTGTGCATAGTTTTGCTGCTTTGTTTCATACATTAGTACTTTTTTCACAAGTATTTCTTTGGCTGTAAAGTGCTCTCTGATTCCTAAAATTTTGAAAGGTGTCTTAGAAATTCAATTTTTTTTTAATGAGTTTGCACGTGTCTATCTGAATTGTTGTGCTCTGGCATGGATTAAACTTTCAGCCATCTTACTTGGAAGGCAAGAAAGTTCTACTCGCACAGCTTTGGTTGACAAATCCTAGTTGTTGTGCGTGGGCAGAGTCCACAGTTGCTGCCCTGCATACTTTCCCCCACTCATATCCCCCTCCCGTACCGTATATGTCACTAAAGCACAAAGATCCCTCATGGTCCCTCTTTAAGGGCAGCACAGTGGTGCAGCGGTAGTGTTGCTGTCTTAAAGCACCAGAGACACAGAGATTAAATCTTGACTGTGGGTGCTGTCTGTATGGAGTTTGTACATTCTCCCTCGGACCGCATGGTTTTTCCCTGGGTACTCTGAGTTAAACATAGAAACGTAGAGAATAGGTGCAGGAGTAAGCCATTTGGCCCTTCGAGCGCCCCCATTCAATATGATCATGACTGATCATCCAAAATCAGTACCTCGTTCCTGCTTTCTTCCCATATCCCTTGAGAGCCTTAAGAGGCTCTCTTGAAAACATTCAGTGAATTGGCCTCCACTGCCTTCTATGGCAGAGAATTCCACAGATTCACAACTCTGGCTGAAAAAGATTTTCCTCATCTCAGTTCCATGACCAACCCCTTATTCTTACACTGTGATCCCTGGTTCGGTGGGCTGAAGGGCATGTCTCTGCACTGTATTTGTAAAGTTTAAAGGTCAGAATACATGGTTATAACTCATCTGGGATGGAGTATTCTAATAATTTGTGATTTGACTCAAAAAAAGAAATTCCATCATTTGGAACTGGTAATTTTTAACCCCTGAAATTGTCCCCCCAGTTCCAGATTCCTCCACCAAGGAAATATCCTATCAAGTCCCCTCATAGCCTTGTAAGTTTTAATCAATTAAATTGCATACTCATAAATTCCAAAAACCAGAAGCCCACCTGCTTTATCTTCCATCACAAGGTAAGATGGGCGAACAGGGGGGTTTGAATTAGGACACAAGTAGTAGAGCTCCGATGGTTTCACGTTCTTGCATGATGCAAAAAGGGAGATTGACCAGCAGGGACAAATCCAGAAATAGCAGGGATGTGAATACAGAGGTGAAAATATGCGGTCTATTGGCGAGACGTTTTGGGATTCGGAGCTGAATTCAAGTTAAATATGGCATCAAAGATACCAGCAGCCTGTTCCAGCTTCTCGCTGGGCAAGCCAGCTGATCATTTAGTACTTCAGGTTTTTACCACCTGTCTGATTCTCTAGAGATTATAAATGTGTAATTTAAAACCTGGTGTCTCCAAAGCGCAGTTCACCCTCTGTATTAAAGTTCAGAGAGTGCTGTATTACCCCTGTTTTGCCTCTCTCTGCATTGCTTTTCTGGCAGTTCTTCATTGATTTCCAGCCTCTAGCATATGATTAAGTCCCGGAGTCACGTTTGAAATGGCAATTTTCAAGTAAGAGTGCTCTCTCATGAGCTAAGCTGATGCCTACAAGTTAGGAATTTGGTTTTAGAATAATACAAATAGTTCTTGATCCCATGTTTCTGCAGAGTTATTTTTGCTCTTATTTTAAGGAGTGAGATGAGACCAAGAATTAATCCTGTCAGTCTGCAATGGCTTAGAGCTCAACTCTAGCAGTGATTGAACAGCAATCAAACCAGCTAAGCAATGGTATATTTTGTGCGAATTCATCGCACGTGGAACAGTTGAACCTGTTCTCTTCAGAATCCTCTCTGCTAGCTCTGAGAGTCATAGTCATGCAGCACAGAAACAGGCTCTTCAGCCCAACCCATCCATGTCGACCAAGATGCCCCAGCTAAGCTAGTCACAATTGCCCGCATTTATCCATATCCCTCCAAACCTGCCCTATCCATGAACCTGTCGAAATTCTTTTAAATGTTGTTATAATGCCTGCCTCAATAACCTCCACTGAAAGCTCGTTCCATATACCCACCACCCTCTGAGTGAAAAAATTACTCCTATGTATTAAATCTTGCCCGACCTCACCTTAAACCTATGTCCTCTTGTTATTGATTCCCGTATCCTAACTAAAAGGCTCTGTGTGTTCACTGTCTATTCCCCTCATGATTCTATAAGCCTCTATAAGATCATCCCTCAGCTTCCTATGATCCAAGGAATCAACTCCTAACCTGCCCAACCTCTCCCTGTAGCTCAGGTCTTCCATTCATGGCACACATTCTCGTAAATCTTCTCTGCATCCTTTCCAGCTTAATGACATCCTTCCTATAGCTGTGTGACTAAAATTGAACTTAGTACTCCATGTGTGGCCTCACCAACGTCTTATACAAATGTAATATAACATCCCAAAGGCTATACTCAATACCTTGACCGATGAAAGCCATCTTTGCAAAAGCCTTCTTTATCCAGTCTATTTACCGATCCTTCTGCTTCCCAACACTTCCCAGGGCCTTACCATTCACTGCAAAGGTCCTGCCCTGGTTTGACTTCTCAAAATGCCACACCTCGATGATTGGGGAAATGCAGGAAATGAAGTTATCTCAGACTCCTATACAAAATTGGCTGCCCATTCAACATTGTGCCCGATAGTTTCTTTTCAGTTTTAAGGTTACCAGAAGTGAACATTGGGTAAAGTATAAAATTAATTTGCTGCCCCTGTTTCAACAGTGCTGCTTCTGTATCACTGATGCCTCTTCAGTCTGTGTTTATTTCTTTACTGTGCTGTACTGTTTTAGATTTCCCCAAATAGCTCTGAAGGAGCGCGTGAAGGCCTCTCGGAACTGGAAGCACGGAAGGTGTCGCCAAGAGGTTACCCTAAGGTGGAAGTGCGAGTAAGTGACAGCGCAGTTTTAGTTCTATTTATTGCTGCTCTTCTTCCCAATATGACAGGACACAAAGTGCTGGAGTAACTCTGTGGGGAACACGAATAGGTGATGTTTCAGGTTGGAATCCTTCTTCAGATTCTGAAATGTCCCCTGCCTGTGTCCTCCAGAGATGCTGCCTGACATGCTGAGTTATTCCAGCATTTGTGTTCTTTTTGTAAACCAGCATCTGCAGTTCCTTGTTTTTATGCTGTGTCTTTAAATTGCGCTGCACTACACTACACCACACCACACTTAGTTCCTGATACTTAAGCTAATATTTATGGTTGTATAATAATGGAGCTTAGGTGGTCTTTTAATGTTGGCAAGCCTGGTGGATAGGTATTGCTTTGCTTCACTGAAACATGGAGATAGATTCCCCATTGTGCTACCTTTGCATCCTGTGTTGATCTCATCTCTATTCTGATTTCCCTTCAGTTTGTTACCTTGGTTACAACTGGACCAACAGTGGCTCTACCTCTCCCAAGCATCTGATATCCGAGCCTACTCCTTGAGACGGAATGGCACTGGTCTGCGGAAGCGCCCTGTCGCGGTCTACACTGGTCATCAGGATGATGTCTGCCGGTTTGTCCTCAATGAATCTCAAGTCGTCAGTGGTGGAGGGTAAGTACTTCAAATTACTGAGTAGTCTTTGGAAGTACTTTAAGATTGAGAGTTCAGTGGTTCTACTCTGGCTCCGTGGCTTCCTATTAAGACCGATACATGACCTGCAGACTGCTACAGATGGTTGCTAAACACTTTAACTTCCCCTCCCATACCCATACTGACCTTTCTGTCCTGGGCCTCCTCCATTGTCAGAGTGAGGCTCAGCGCAAATTGGTGGAATAGCACCTCATATTTCACTTGGGCAATTTACACCCCAGCAGTATGAACATTGACTTCTTTAACTTCAAGTAACCCTTGTTTTCCCTCTCTCTCCATCCTCTCCTCCTTCCCAGTTCTCCAAGTAGTCTTACAGTCTCCGACTACATTTTATCCCTGTTTGCTTTGTTGTTATTTTCTCACAACTGACAATGATCTATTCTACATTTTCCTTGATCTCCATTCCCTTTGTCCTATTTTCACACCATTTCACACTTATCTATACATTCCCTTATCTATGTATCTCCCTCTCCCCTGACATCAGTCTGAAGAAGGGTTTCGTCCCGAAACGTCACCCATTCCTTCTCTCCAGAGATGCTGCCTGTCCCACTGAGTTACTCCAGCATTTTGTATCTATTTTCAATTAAAACCAACATCTGCAGTTCCTTCTGCTATGGGGCATGCAGCTGATGTGACTGCTGGTTTTGAGATCTTGATCTAATCACTTGGAAATTATTTTCCTCACAAGGCCAAAGGAAACAGTGGTGCAGTAGAAGATGCTACCTTTTGTCATCAATGCCTGTCTTTGTGGATAGATAGTTCCTGAGATGTGGAAGGTGAACTAGATTTCATTGTCTGAGTTTGGTGTTGTGCAGTGGAGGTTGGTGGAGGAGCTTTGTCTTACTGTGTCAGTGAACGTGTCAACTGTTCTGTGCAGCTCATCTCCAAGTGGGCATACATGTCACCTATATACGACAGCTCGATCCCTCATTTAGTCTACAGTTGTCCTGTAGATTAATTCCATTCAAGGTGAGAGAGGTGCAATGTAAGGTATCATTTTGTGATTTTTAGATTTTTTAGATTTAGAGATACAGCGCAGAAACAGGCCCTTCGGCCCACCGGGTCCGCGCTGCCCAGCGATCCCTGTACACTAACACTGTCCTACACCCACTAGGGACAATTTTTACATTTGCCCAGCCAATTAACCTACATACCTGTACGTCTTTGGAGTGTGGGAGGAAACCGAAGATCTCGGAGAAAACCCACGCAGGTCACAGGGAGAACGTACAAACTCCATACAGACGGCGCCCGTAGTCAGGATCGAACCTGAGTCTCCGGCGCTGCATTTGCTGTAAGGCAGCAACTCTACCGCTGCGCCACCGTGCCGCCCGTGATGAGGAAGATTGGGAAGTGTTGGAGTGGTAATGCAGCTTTACTTGACCCCCAGTCTGCAAATTGGGATTGAGTCTATGGTGATCATAGCTTGTATGTCATCATTTATTTGACATAGGTCAGAGCAGAATTTCTGAGCATGCCCACATTTGAGAAGGGTATCACAAATTTTCACAGTTGACAGTGAAAGATTTTTGTGAGGACAAGAAAGATTATATATAATGGTTGGTGCTGATTCCCTGAATTATTCTTAGAGTTGACAGGCCTTGATTATTGTGCCTAACATATTTGTCGATGATGGAATCTGCCCAGCATCTCGGTAAGGAGATGCAATGCAGCGCTTCAACTGCTGGGGCAGGGCAGTACTCCGGTGAGGACATCCTCAACAGTAGGCAGCAGAGGTTGTAATTGCAGTGATTGGATTTGCTTTCTTTCTTGAATATGCCATGGTCTCTCGGATGCCCTCCGTTCTGTTCTTGTGTTACTGGATGAGAGAGCGGAGGCTGTTTAATTTGACCAGAAGTTCCTCTCCACAAAGTTTTGGGTCCAGTGATTCATTCCAGTTCAGTCATTTGTAAGCTGACTCTTTCTTAGCTATATGTGTATTATGCACATGCTTTGAAATGGTAATATGTAGACACCAGGAATGGCAGGTGCAGGTTTACAAAAAAGGCAAAAAGTACTGCAGTAACTCAGCGGGTAAGGCAGCATCTCTGGTGAACATAGGTTATGTTAAGGATTGCGAGCCTTCTTCAGATACTGGAAAAGGGTCCCGTCGTGAAACAACACCTATCCATGTTCTCCAGAGATGTTGCCTGACCCGCTGAGTTACTCCAATACTTTGTAACTATTTCAAACAAAAAGGACAATTTTTCCTGATGATGCAAAGCTTATTTGCATCATAGTGGTAGCAGTTATATTTTAATGGTACGGATCAAATACAAAGAAGCTTTCATTTCTAGAACATGGAACAGTATTCCTACTGGTGTTCAGCCCCTGATTATGCCCCCCCTCTCGCTACTTGTTCCTAATCATCCAGTCTGTCTCTCACTCTTATCTTAACTTTCATGTTATCTAAGCACAGTAGTGACAGCACCTGGAGCAATGTGCATTAAAGTCAATGAAAGTCTTTTTTTTTCATGCTGAGCAACATTGATTCAGATCCATTACATTTTTAAAAAAATTTAAAGAAATATTGCAAGATCCGCGTTGAGCGCTATTATCTGTGTGTGTATATGCCCGCACGCATGTATGTATGTGTGTATATTTCTAATGATCTTATTGACAATTCTGATGCAGGTTGCTAAGAGCATATGTTAAATTACTTGGCAGGGATGGGAAGATCATTGTCTACGACACTTGCAACTCCTTTTGCACAGAGTACTCAGCACACAATCAAGAGGTCAACTGCATCGACAGCCGAGGACATGTCATCGTTAGTGGCTCAAGAGACAAGACAGCACGGGTAGGTGTGGAGAAGTAGCCTGGTGTTAAACTCAGTTTGGCAGCTAATCTCATCCCTATCAGAAGTGGAATTTGCACTATCTGTGAGGGAAAGAGTATTTTTAACTCTCACCAAGGAGAAGATGAAGTCTTGGAATGCCAGCAATGAATCTTTTTGTTTTCACCTTCAGCCTTGTGAACTTGCTAAAGCCAGCAATGAATTTTAGATTAATATATAGAAAGGGGTGAACTGTATTTGGAATGGGGAATGGGTCATAAAATGTATATATTAGTATCAAAACACACACCACAGATGTAGATCTTTCTATCTGTGGACACCAATGTTAAAAGATTGACCTGAATATTTCCATTAATTTCCTTTTTAATGTATGTATATTTCCTATTTCCAGCTTACTTTCAAACAATGTGTCTTAGTTCACAGTAAGCTGTTTCAAAAAATTCCACTCCTCTTGCTCCTGTCCCTTTTTTGCCAATTATTCCATTTCATATGACTATTATAAATCTATGCTTTCTGGTTACTTACGTTCCTGCCAATACACACAGTTTCTAATCTATCCTATAATGCAGGAAGAACTCTCCTCATCATTTTGAGCAGGTTTGTCGCACTCCCCCTTAATCTTCTATACGCCAATTCAAATTTCTGCTGTAATTTTTTTTCCTTGAAACTTCAATTGGACTCAGATCTTGTAAATAACATTGTGTAGACCAGAAAGATCAACCTTTTGTTTCGTAGGAAAGAAAACTGCAGATGCTGGTTTAAATCGAAGATAGACACAAAATGCTGGAGTAACTCAGCGGGTCAGGCAGCATCTCTGGAGAGAAGGAATGGGTGACGTTTAGGGAGTTTGTGCTAAGTTAGTAGAGAGTTCAAAGGACAATGCTCCACAACTAATGAGGAGTGTTGCCTGGCCTTGTGTACTTGAGTTACAGGGAGAGGTTGGATATGTTGTACAAGATCATGAGGGGCATGGATAAAGTGAACTCTCACAGTCTTTTTCCTAGGGTAAAACCAGGTTTAGGCTTGAGATGAGAGAGGAAAGATTTAAAATGGACCTCCAGGGCAAACTTCCCACTCAGAGAGTAGTCTGTATGTGGAATGAGCTGTTGAAGGAAACATTGCCAACTTGGTCATCATGGACAAGGTGTGCCGAAGGGCCTGTTTCTGTGCTATATAGATCTATAATTGCTTCTCAATGCTGTTAACCCATCTTTTTCTTGCAACATATATATCACACCATTCTCCATCTGATAATTTGACAAATTGAGATTAACCATTTAAGATGGATCCAAGTCAATAGTGCAAAGGATACACTGTGCAACAACATCAGGATACAAATCGCCCCAGTGAATGAATGAATACTTTACTTTATTGTCACATGTGACAAGTCACAGTGAAATTCTTTGCTTGCATGCCAAAGGTATGCAAATAGTCGCCACATAGATGGCGCTTAAATAATGTTATCCTTGGAGGAATTGTGATATCACCAGATAAGGGAAGTTTTGATCACCTTGGACAAAATCTGGATTTCAGTTTGGATTATGGAGGAAAAAGGCAGAATTAAATTATTGTGCCTCACTCCCGCTTACTGAATGTATCTGTTTTATTGCCTGCAAAAAGTTGATCTGTATTGTAGCAGCTAGTCATTAATTACGCTAATCTCTTGTTCTCCAAAGTAATGTAGAAATTAGCATTCTCTGCCCAAGAGGCAGTGCCTCATAAAATTCAGAAAATAAAAACCGTTTTATATCTAATCAAGAAGCCAAAAATGATTGAAAACACTTGGGTTTTGGCTTTAGCCTTAGAGTTGCAGCATGGAAACAGGCCCTTTGGCCCACCGAGTCCCTGCTGACCAGCGATCACCCGTTCACATGAGTTTTATGTTATCCCACTTTGCATTCGTGCCCTACACACAATGGAATGGATTAGGCACAGTGAAATTATTTGCTTGCATACCCAATGTATACAAATAGCAGCCACCTCTGGCAATAGACAATAGGTGCAGGAGGAGGCCATTCGGCCCTTTGGCGCTGACAAAGTTACAAAGCACTCCAGCTCCTCCTTTTGTTCCCCCCCCCCTCCCCACCCCCACGCTGGGTCCTCTATTGTTCTTCCCCTCCTCCCTCATGGTTGTCCACCCATGCCGGGATGATTTATAGAGGCCAATTAACCTAAAAAACCCATGCATCTTTGGGTGGAAATAGGAGTACCCAGAGGAAACCCACATGGTCACAGGGGGAAAAGTAAAACTCCACACAAACAGCACCGAGGTCAGGGTTGTCTTGGAGTAGATAGCAGATATACCAGCTGCAACACCGAACTGCCTTAGAGTAAAGCCTGGTTTGCCTAGATTGGTTGGCTTGGATAAGGTGAGCCGAAAGGCTGTTTTCGTGCTGTCCACCTCTATGACTCAAAGGAAGAATAACGTTTCAGGCTGATAGCTTTTCAGTAGAAGTGAACAGTCTTAGACTTCAAGTATTAACTTAGGCAGCACAATAACGCTGCTGCCTCACCACGTCAGAAACCCGGGTTCATTCCTGAATTTGTGTGCCATCTAAGTGGAGTTTGCACTTTCTTTCTGTGACTGCTTTGGTTTTGTCCGGTACTCTGGTTTCCTCCCACATCCTAAAGATGTGTGGGTTTGTAGGTTAATTGGCCCTCTGTAACTTGCCCTTAGTGTGTAGGGAGTGGATGCCAAAGTGGAATAATATAGAACTAGTGTGAATGGATGATTGATCGGCCAAAGGGCCTATTTCCATGCTGTATCTCTAAACAAACCTTTTTTCTCTCTCCACAAACACCGCCTCACCTGCTGAGTGTTTCTGAGATTTTTTCTGTCTTCTTCACAGTTGACTGACTTGTGAAATAAGGTATCTGCTTCCCCAGTGTAGGAGTGTTGAAGCTAATCTCAGCTCCAGCAGAGATCAGCAAACTCATTAGTCTGTGCATGGAACGCAGGACCTCCCCTTGCCTGCAAAGTAAAATAAGAATCACATAATGAAGTCTAAACCGTCTGGGGAATAAATAAACCTTAAATAAAAATCGCACTTCTTGTTTTGGGATGAACAAGTGCTCCATCAGTTCTTGAAAGGTCCTGTTGCTGCTGTAATCCAGAAATGTAATACTGACATAAAGCAGACTGCAGTCTGACCTCGAAGCTGCCAGAATGCGTAGATACAGAGTGATTTGAGTCTCAGACTTTTGGATAATAAACCAGTACAGTGACAGCACGGGCATTACTGGGCCTCAAGATTAAAATTTAACGCTTTGAGAACTGGGCCGGAATGAAATTACTGGCCCGAGTTTATTTTTATCCCAGGAATGTAGCTCGATGACTCTTTCCTAAAACTGTGTATGCTCTTTCACCTGTATCCACCAATCACTTGACAGACTTTGCCCCGCACCCACCTTTCTTCCAGCAGCCTACCGACGGTATGAATATTGAATTCTTAAATTTGAGGTAACTAACTAAACCCCTCCCCTTGCATCTACATTTGCCTTCTCTGGCTTCACAATTCTTGACTATCCTATCCTTGTCTCACACCTTTGTCTTTGCATCTCTGGCCTTGGACCAACTATCTGCTTTGTCCTGCCCCTCCTCTCTCCAAGCCTTCTTCAACCTTACCGCAATCTGTAGATGGGTCTCAACCCAAAACGTCAACTATCCATGTTCTCCAGGGATGCTGCTTGACCTGCTGAGTTATTCCAGGACTTTGTGTCTTAGTTTAGGTGTACAGGAAAGACATTGCCATCTTTGACCATCTTCATGAGGCCTTGAGTTATAAGAAGGCATTGGATAGGGTCTGTTTTCTTTGGCCCAAAGGAGGCGAAAAGATGACCTTACAGAGGTTTATAAATTCATGGGGGACATAGATGGAGCATAATTCTCAGCCAGAGCCCCAGCTTAATACTATTAAGGCTTTATTTTTGGAAACTTACTCTAGAATTTCACCTTCCCCTTCACTGAGTTCTCCAAAGTACAAACTTTGTTTCCTTTGTGAATATTGATGAAAAGTATTTGTTGAGAACCTCACCGATACGTTCTGACTTCACACCCAGGTTGCCCCTGTTGTCCCGTGTGGTCCCTGGTCTTTCTCCAGATATTCTTTTATCTGTAATATACTTGAACACCTTTTGGATTTACCTTAATCCTGTCTGCCAGTGATATCACATGACCTTTCTTTACCTTCGTAGTTTACCTTTTTAGCATCTCCCTGCACTTTTTATACTCGTGACAGGCATCCCCTATCTTTAATTCTTGACACCTGTTAAAAGCTTTCTTTTTTTCTTTTTATCCGACCTTTGATATCCCTTGACATCCAGGTCTCCCTGTTCGAGTTGCCTTCAATATTCTGTGACTTGCAAACTGGCTTTTGTTTTTCTCTCTCCTATGTTTCCATGTTCTATTTCACAGGCAGTGTTTTCCATGTTATGTTGGTCCTTCTTGATGTATGTTTGTCTCTCTGGGTCTCTGCTTCTGCAAGTTCTTTTCCTGTATTTTTTTTATATCTCTCTTAAACTCTGTTTTCTATCTCTCTCTTTCCCTCTTTCTATCTATGTGCCTTTGTGTTCCTCCCTCTTTGAGTCTCTCACTGCGAGTGTGTGTGTCTGTGTCTCCGCTTCATACATGTGCATCTCCTACTCCATCTGTGGAGCATGCTTGTATTTGCTCTCCTGCCCTCAAAGGGGTGAATATTTCTGGAGAACAGTCCCCAGAATGACAGTTTATGTCTGAACCATGGCAGTGAAAATTTATGAATGGCTTTGACGTGGGAATGCCTTGAATATTCGATGAATTATCTGAATAATCTGAAAAGTAGAAGCATAAAAGTGAATCCTTTACGCAAGCCATGTATTTTTAAAGCTCTCCTCAACCCCTACAGATTTGGTCACTGGATTCAAATCGCCTGGGCGAATGCTTGCACACAATAAGGACAGAAGATCGAGTTTGGTCAATCGCCATTAGCCCTACTCTCAGGTACACTTTATTTACCTTTCATTTCTCCTTTATTCACCTTAATTTCTGAAGGTATGCTAATTTCAAGAGCAAATTAGGAACAGTTTATGTTACAATACCTTAATCAGCGTGCAGCTGGTAGAGCTGCTGCCTACTGCGTCAGAGATCCAGGTACAATCCTTATCTTGGATGCTGTCTGTGTGGTGTTTGCATGGTCTCCCTGTGACTGTGGATTTTCTCTGGGTGCTTGGGTGTTCTTTCACATCCCAAAGATATGCAGGTTTGTAGGTTAATTGTAAATTGCCCCTAGTGTGTAGGAAGTGGACGAGAAAGTGGGATGACATAGAACTAGTGTGAACGGGTGATCAATGGTCGCCGTGGACTCTGGGCCAAAAGGCCTGTTTCCATGCTGTATCTCTAAATTAAACTGAACTGTCTATATCTTGTTAAAATTCTTCTATAAATTTGTCTTGTATTAGGAAAGGTTGGACAGACCTCGATGTGCTGGAGTGTAGACAATTGAGAAATAAATGGGTTGAAATGTATAAAATCCCTGAGGGGTGACTGAGTGTTAAAACTCTCCATAATCATTGCTCAAGAGATTCCCAGCTTCTTTTAACAACCCCTGGCTCAAGAACTATTCTGGTAAATCTGCTCTGCACACTCTCCGCTAGGCAGTGGAAATACAATTAGTAACACAGTGTGTGGAGTCACTCAGCCTAACCATGTGAGAGAGCTGAATTAAGATCAGTGTAGTTTTATTCATTGATGCAATGACGGCTAAATGAGATGAAGCACTGAGTTAATAGTTTTTTACTGATCTGGTTATCTTTGCTTTGGATAACTATCGGATGTTTGCAGGACTTGAGGGCCTTAGGTACAGGGAGAGGTTGGGCAGGCTAGGGCTTTATTTCTTGGAGCACAGGAAGCTGAGGGGTGATCTTATAGAGGTTTATAAAATCATGAGGGAGGATATACAGTATAGGGTACATGCACAGTGTATTTTACCCAGAGAAGGGAAATCAAGAACCAGAGGACAGTGGTTTGTGAGAGGGGGAAAAAAATTAAATAGGAACCTGAGGGGCACCTTTTTCACACAGAGGGTGGTGGATATATGGAACGAGCTGTCAGAGGAGGTAGTCGAGGCAGGTGCGATAATCACACTTAAAAGAGATTTGGACAGATACATGGATAGGAAAGGTTTAGAGGGGCAATGGCCAAACGGGGGCAGCTTAGGCCAGTGTAGATGAGGCATATTGGTCGGCATGGTCAGGTTTGGCTGAAGGGCCTGTTTCTGTACTCCCTGTTACTAAAAACTAGATGGAATTCTGTGATGGGCTCTAGTTACAGTGAGCTGCTGGGATGAAAATCATGGAAACACAAGACATTGGAAGCACTCGGGTAGACATGAATAGACCGAGTGCGTGGTTGTGTTTAATTGATGTCTTCCAACTACAGTTCATGCTTTGAGAGGGAGGAAATAGAAACCTAGACAAAGAAAGTATGACTAAGAATGGGGCTTTCTTGGGGCCCATACCCCATTCAATATGATCACAGCTGATTATCCAAACTTTGTACACTGTTCCTGCTTTCTCCTTTTGGCCTTTGATCGCTTTAGCCAATAGAATTATATCTAATTCCTTGGCAAACAATGAGTCGAGCTGAACATGGAATGATTGGGGTAACATATGATTAGCGTTTGACGGCACTGGGCCTGACCTCGCTAGAAGGATAAGGGGGGACCTCGTTGAAACTTGACGAATAGTGAAAGTCCTGGATAGAGTGCATGTGGAGAGAACGTTTCCACATGGGAGAGTCTAGGACCAGAGGCCATAGCCTCAGAGTAAAAGTTCGTACCATTAGAAAGATGAGGAAGCATTTCTTTGGTCAGAGGGTGGTGAATCTATGGAATTCATTGCCACAGAAGACCGTGGAGGTCAAGTCAATGGATATCTTTAAGGCGGAGGTTGATAGATTTGATTGGTAAGGGTGTCATGGATTATGGAAGAAGTCAGGAGATTGGGGTTGAGAAGAAAGATAGATCAGCCATCATTGAATGACGGAGTAGACGGTGGGCTTAATGGCCTAATTCTGGTCCCATAACTTGTGAACGCTCTCCTTGGGAAGCACTATTCAGTGGAAGAAAGAGCCGAAAAGATTAAATCCTCTCTTTCTCCTTATCCTGTCATTTGACTCCAGCAGATAGTTGAGCACAGAATAACAATCTGCTAATCTGTTCTGATGGTACTGGGGAGTTTGTCGGAGGATATCACCAGATAATTTGGTTTGGTTTACTAATGGTGTTGTATCCTTTTCACGAGACGTTCTTCCAATGTCAGAAGATAAAGCTGGTGACCTAAGATGATATTTTAGTGTGGAATTTCAGGAATGATGAATTGCCAGTGTCAAATCTATCTTCATCAGTCTGAAGAAGGGCCCCAACCTGCAAAGTCATCTATCCATGTTCTCCAGAAATACTGCCTGACCTGCTGTGTTACTCTAGCACTTTGTGTCTATTTTTGTAAACCAACATCTACATTTCCTTGCATCTATTTCTTTGTTGGACTTCCAAGACTCGCCCTTAACAAGTTCCCCTTGTTTAAATCTGCTTTTGCGCTTGACTCTATAAGACCCATCAACGTCACCAAAGTCAAAGCTTTTCAGTTTCTGTGAAACGGTTTTCGAAGTTTTCAAGAGACAAGAATAAATGGAAGATTTTAATGAGGGTTCTGGGATGATATTTGATACTTCAGGAGTTCAAGATGACATCTGAATGACAGTGTGAATAAGGAATGTGCTAGGAACTCACAGTTGGTCACAAGCCATCAATGAATGGAGGAGACACGTGGGACCACAGATGGTGGAAACTTGAATAAAACACAGTGTTGGAGTCGCTCAGTGGGTCAGGCAGCATCTGTGGAGGGAATGGTTAGGCAACGTTTCGGGTCAGGACCTTTCTTGGAGGAAATAAGTTAAAGTTTCTGGTGTGGATCCTGCATCAAAGTAGTTCATCTCTTCCCAGTGGACGTGCTTACGTACTTCTAGAACTTCCTGATCTTGTTTTCAACTTAAAGATTGTTTTGCTTCTCGCTTGTCTGAACCGTGCAGGCTGCTGTACTTGAATAAGGTTGCAAAGCAAGTTAGTGCAGAATAAAGTTCAAAAACTACCTTTGGTTCATTGAACCACTGCCTGAGGTAAGGATTAAAATACATTTTGAGAGATGCTTTGGGCACAATCATCTTTTTAGAACTAATTTCTTCAAACAAGCCTGTTGAATTTACTTATTTTATTAATCTGTACGTGTAACAATCTCAAAGAGAGGGAGTTTATTTTTATTGGTGGATTTATCCCCTCAATGACTTGCTGCTGATGCGATAGTTTGTTCCGAAGATTTCTAATGAACAGCGGGCGAAAGCAGGATGACGCACGTACTCGATCAGCCATGTTAAGGAGTGTCCCAAATGGGACTGTATGCTAAGATAACAGTGCATGCTGAACAGAAGTAAATCTAGGCTTCTCCGGCACGCTGCTCTGACAACCTGCATAGCTGTCTCGTGTGGCATTAACCTACCATTTCCTTGGTCTCTTCCTCAGAAGTCAGAAAGTCATACAGCACGGAAACAGGCCCTTCGGCTACGTCCACCAAGATGTCCCATCTAAGAATGTCCCATTTGGTCCATTTCACGTTAAACCCATATACTTGCCCAGGTGTCATTTAAATGCTGTTATTGTACCTGCTTCAACTACTTACACGAGCGATATGTTCCATACACCCACTGTGTGGAGAAAGTTGCATCTCTGGTTCCTATTAAAGCTTGCCACTCTCACCTTAAATCTCGTTTCTGATTCTCCTACCCTGGATAAAAGACGAAATGTGTGGGAAGGAACTGTAGATGCTGGTTTACACCAAAGCCAGACACACAATGCTGGAGTAACTCAGTGGGACAGGCAACATCTTTGGATAGAAGGAATGAGCGATGTTTCAGGTCGAGACCCTTCTTCACACTGAGTCTCGACCCGAAACGTCAAACATTCCTTCTATCCAGAGATGCTTCCTGTCCCGCTGAGTTACTGTAGCATTTTGTGTCTATCCTGGGTAAAAGACGATGCATTCACCCTATTATTTCCCTCATGATTTTATACACCTCTATAAAATCACCCCTCAGCCTCCTGCCCTCCAAATAATATAGTCCTAGCCTGCCCAACCTCTCCCTATAGCTCAGGCCCTTCATTTCTGGCAACATACTCGTAAATATTCTCTACACTTTTTCTATAGGTGTGTGTGTGTGTGTGTGTATATCTTTTCTATCTATGTGCCTTTCCCCTGCTTTTTGAAGGAGGCACCACTTTACTGTGTTGTTTTGCTGTTGTGACTCTTGCCCAGTACAGGGAGTTAAGAAGGCAATAGAGGGTCCACAACGGCACTCATGGAGCTAGGTAACACTCATGGAAGGCATAAAGCCTGTTCGATCTCCAGCTTGACCATTAGGCAAAATGTTCACCCCCCCCCACCATCGCCCCACGATGGCTAAAGAGTATATTATCTGCAAGATGCTCAGTAGCAATTTCACAAGTCTTATAAAATAGCATCTCCTAAACAAAAAGGAGGTAGAAGGAGCCAGTAGGTGGTGGAATCTTGTGCGAAAAACGTTTGCTGGAGGAATTCATCAGGTCAGTTATTTCAACGCAGCTCAACAACATGCAAGCAATTAAAATGATATATTCAGTAAGAAGGAGTGTGGCGCAATAATTTAATGCTGCCTTTAACCTTCATAACCAAAACTCAAATCCAGATTTTTACCAAGATGATAAAAATCTCCTTAATGTGGTGAAATCAACTACTCCATGAATGACTTCACCTCCATCCCTTAGTTCTCTCATCTCACCCCTTGTTTTCCCCGCCTTGTTCATTTTACTCGCATTTATTGGTTTGTCATATATTTTCCCCCTCATTATGCTCATTCTTTTCATCATTCTTTCCTGATGAAACAAAAACGCTTTTCACTCTACCTCGGTACAGGTGGCAATAAGCTAAACTAAACTCTAGTTTGCTCCTTTCTCCACTCTGGCACTCATCTTGCTTTGTCTTTCAGTCCCGACCTCTAATGGCCTCTCCTTCTTGCTATCTTCTGCATTCTGGCGCAGAACAGTTCATTCTTTATTTTAGTCAAAATATTTTACCTTGGCTTTTCCCTCCTGTCCTTTTTCTGCCATTTACAAGAGGGTGAATGGGATCTTTTTGATGTGCACTGCCACCCAGCTGGCTGCTTTGAGTCACTCACCCATTTTATTAGGTACGGCGCCACTTTATGTCTTTCTGATCTTTCTCTCTCTGGCTCAACTTCTCTTCGTTGCAGACCCGGTATCAGAAGCGATTAAACAGCTCGTTAATTCTCCAATATGATGGTTGATATATTAGAGCAGAACAAAGCCAGACCTGTCAGATAACGGACACCTTTGCACATTACCGTGGTGCCGTGGGTTAATTGAAGTTTTCCCTGGATAATGGTGTCACGATATAGGTTAAAAGATTTTTTTAAATGAAAATGCCCATTCTTGTGTGAATTTTTCCATTAGTTTGATCTTTTAGAAAGGCGGGAATAAGAATATTAGCCGTTATTGAGGTGATGACAATGTGTCTTGACAGGTGCCGTTGGGCACCAGTGAGTTTTGGATGGATTTCATACATGGTTGAAGCAGAGAGAATAACTCGCAGTAGCTGAAGTACTTGCTTGAGTTCCCCTTGCAGATGCTCTGCTCTTTGCAAACTGCCAATGTACGTGTGTACCTGGGCACAGAATCAAGTGGACCTGATGCCCTCTGCAGTTCAATAGTCTGTTAACAATTGGTCTCAGCAGCATGAAACATGGAACATTGGCAAGGTGCCAATGAACAAAGGCACCACTTTACTTCAGCACACATCAGTGAGAGAGCACTGGCTGCAGGAGCAGAGTGTAGAAAAATGGGAAATCACTGGTGCCTCAACTGGACAGCTCAGTCATAGAGTCATACAGCATGGAAACAGGCTCTTCAGCACAATTGGTCCAAGATGCCCCTTCTACACTATTCCCACCTGCCTGCAATTAGCCCATATCCCTCTAAACCTTTCGTATCCATGCACTTGCCCAAGTGTTTTTTAAATGTTATAGTACCTGCCTCAACCACCTCCTCAGGTAGCTCGTTCCATATACTCACCATCCTCTTTGTGGAAAAGTTTCCCCTCAGTTTCCTATTGTCTTGCCCCTCTTACCTTAAACCATGTTCTCTGGTTCTTGATTCACCTACCCTGGGTAAAATACTCTGTGAATTCATCCTGTATATTCCCCTCATGATCTTGTATGCCTCTTTAAGATCTCCCTCAGCCTCCTGCACACCAAGGAATAAAGTTCTAGCCTGCCCATGCTCCATAGTTCAGTCCCTCGAGTCCTGGCAAAGTCCTAGTAAATCTACTCTGCACTCTCTCCAGCTTAAGGTCTTCACCTTCCAAAATCTTTATATGTTCCTTTCTCCCTCTCGTTCATAGTTTCCGGATATTGAGAGAAGGAAGTACTCCAGGACACCAGTTGTTCTAATCAGACCAGCAACCACTTGCTGGAGTTGTCATGTCCAGAAAGGGTCAGATTGTGGACAGCTAGTGCTGTTACCCAAGTAGCAGGGTGTTCTTTCTGGTGCCCAAGGAGAAGTTTGGAGATGGACTGTTTGCAGTTGGGGTTGGAAGCTAGTAGCTGAGTAAGGAGGGAAAAGGTTGTAACATCCATGTTTCTTGATGTCTCCCCTTTCAACACACAGACATTGACGTGTGTGGCTGCTCCTTTAAGAATCGCCCGAATAATACACAAAAGCAAGAGTTCAAAGATAACTTCACAGTGGTGCAAGCTGCGTGCCGCTGAGGAAGCTTTTCAATGGAGACAATGGGGCAGTGACGGGTTAAGAGGGAAATTAGAGGGTTTTGAAGGTTTTGCCAGGGAGGGGGTGACAGGTTAAAAAATGTCCCTTTGTTCCAGCCCTAATTCTGAGGGACATGCTCTCCAAACAAATCGTACAGGTCGGATGCTTTTGTTACCACTTTTACTGATTGATCTTTTACTAGTTTACTTTTCTGTTTAGTGCATGTCTTTTGAAATTCTATGCAGTCTTGTTATGTAAGGTGTCTGCCCATTGAGTGGGAGTCTGAGAGCAGTGCGGCTGTGTACCCAGCTTCAGGCACAGAGGTGCTGGAGGGAGGGATTTTGTTTTCCCCCTATCCTCTCCTGCTGCAAGCTCTGATGTCGGGCCGGAGCAGCTTCCAGTTAGCTCCCACTCTTTCTTACCCTGATCTGCCATATTCTCATTCCTCTACTTGATCAGGATGACCATAGGCTTTAACTATTACTCGCTGGTAATCAGGAAAGCTTCCTATAACACCTCATTACAACCTCGCTACCTCTTCCCTTGCTTTCAAAACCCTTGATTGCATACTCTTCATTTAAGTTATTTAATTTCAGTAAGATATAGAGGGTGTTTTACAAGAGGGTGCTTTGATAACAAATGGGATAAAATAATCGGCATACCAAAATATAATAAAAATGATGATTTAAGGAGGAGATACCTAAGGAAGTGATGTTTTAAAATTTAAAACTAAGGTGCTACATTGATAAATATCATGTAATGGGTAAAGCCAGGAATCAGCATGTGGGGTTATGAGAGTATCACTGCTGAGCATGAAGAGATCACAGACAATGTGAGCATCTAATGATCTGCATCACAAGGAGGAATGGAATATATTTTGGTTAATCAAATCCTAAAGATTAAAAAAAGCTCTCCTGGTCTTGGGGAAGTACTTATTCATCCCTCTTCTGGAATGCTGTGTCTTGACTTGATCTTATACAATAGATGATGCTGAGAGATTGAAAAAAGATTCGGACAATTTGTTTCCTCATATAAGACCCCATAAACATTTAATTCAAGGTGATATGATTTAAGGAGTTTAACTAATGAAAGAAACAGAATTGGGTATGAGTTAGGAATGTATCTTGCATACATAAAAGAATAGATGTAGTGTGGTCGGCCATGGCAAGACTCTTGGGTGTCAGCCTACACCACACTACGGCGTACCATCCACAGTCGAACGGGTTGGTGGAACGCTTTCACCGCCAGCTGAAAGCTGCCCTGAAGGCTCGGCTCACGGGCCCAGACTGGGTGGACGCCCTGCCGTGGGTTTTGCTGGGGATCCGCACCGCACCCAAGGAGGACTTGGCCTCCTCCTCCGCCGAGTTGGTGTACGGGGCCCCCTTGACGGTTCCCGGGGAGTTCATCCCACCAGCGCACGGTCGAGTGGAGCAGCCTTCTGACGCCCTGCAACGTCTTCGGCAGACGGTGGGCAGGCTGGCACCTGTGCCCACATCACGTCATGGGACATTCCAGCCACACGTCCCTGCCGCTCTGGAGGACTGCCAGTTTGTGTTCCTGCGCAGGGACGCACACCGATCACTTCTCCAGCGGCCGTACGAGGGCCCCTTCCGGGTCCTACAACACGGCTCGGCCACATTCGTTCTGGACATGGGGGGTCGCAGAGAGACTGTTTCGATCGCACGGCTGAAGCCGGCACATGTGGACATTGATCGGCCGGTGCCGGTTGCACAGCCCCGCCCGCGCGGTCGCCCCCCCGTCCAAGCTACCCCCTCCAGTGTCTGCTACGACCCCTCCACCTGTCGGTCAGTCGCCGGTCCCTGCGCCGGTCATGGTGCGCACCCGGGCTGGTCGCCTCGTGCGCCCTCCTGTCCGTTTTGTACCTCCGGTTCTTGGGGGGGGTCCTGTGGCGGATCAGGCCACTCCTCGGGTCAGCCCCCTCGTTACGTGACGGACAGGTGAAAGGGGTTAAAAGCCAGACCAAGGGAAGGCGTGGATCATCCCTAGGAGAACTACGCTGTGGGCACCAGCTCACAGCCTAATAAAGAATCTAACTAAACACTGCCTGGCGTCTTGCCTTTTCTCTGGCCTCCGCCAGGCCACTACAGTAGAAACAAAGAACTGAAATGCTAGTTTCTTCCAAAGGTAGGCACAAAGTGCTGGAGTAACTCACTGAGATGCTCCAGCATTTTGTGTCTATCCTAATAATTTGCCATTCTTGTGTGCCCGTATTTAATATACCTTTATCTCTTCCTTCTATTAAAGTAAATAACCACATTTGCACACATTATAGTTTATCTACCATTTCCATGTCCATTTACTTAATATGTATCTCTTTGCAGAGTACACATCCACAGTTTAGTTTTAGTTTAGTTCTGCCCACCGAGTCCACACCCACCAGCGATCCCTGTACATTATTACTATCCTATACGAGGGACAATTTTTTAAAACATTTATTTCAAGCCAATTAACGTACAAACCTGTACGTATTTGGAGTGTGGGAGGAAACTAAAGTTCTCAGAGAAAACCCACGCAGGTTACAAGGAGAATGTACAAATTCTGTACAGGCAAGCACCCCCGTAGTTAGGAGCAAACCCGGATCTCTGGCACTGTAAGTTACAGCAACTGAGTTGCAGCAACTCTACCACTGTGCCCCTGTCTACTAGGTATCACCAAAAGAGTGATTTGTGTAAATTTGACAGCACAGAAGCAGACAGCTGTTCTGTATAACTGTTTATGTTCCACACAAGTCTACTTTTGCTTCTGATCTATTTGCCAGCAACTCTGTTGTCTCCCTCACTTTTTTCTTGACTTCCCAAAAAGATATCCATGCTAGTCATTCAACATGTCCATTTCACTTATGGAAACACAAGAGATGGCAGATGATGGAATCTTGAGCAAAAAAACAAGTGCTGGAGGTACTCATTGGGTTAGGCAGCATTTGTGGAGGGAAATGGACTGATAACATTTTAAATCGGGACCCTTTTTCAGGCTGATGTCCTTGATCGGTCTTGTTCAGACTTGATGTTCAGTCTGAAGAAGGGTCCCCAATCTGAAATGTCTCTTCTAATTGCCCTCCATAGATGCTTTGTGACCTTCTAAGTTCCTCCAGCACATTGGTCAAGATTCCAGTATCTGCAGTTCCTTGTCATACACATAGAAACATGCTGTTCGGCCTAATTTGTCCATACTGACCTAGATGCTCCATCTAAGATAGTAGTCCTATTTGCCTGCATTTGGACCATATCCCTTTAAACTTTTCCTATCTATGTGTATCAATAGAAGAGACGGAGTCAAGGAAAGAGCGTTCACGTTGTGGCCCTGTTTCCACCAATCTTTCTACCACTAGGCACAAGAAGCGCAAGACGCCATTATATGCAGATGCTGAGAAGTGTGTTCAACTCTGGCTAAACAATTTCTAATCTTATGATGTGGACTCGATAAGAAGAATAGAAGAGATTGCATGTCAGTTTTGAAACTATAGCCTATCCAACCTCTCCAAGAACTTAAGCTTGCAACCCCAGCTAATATTCTAGTGAATCTCTATTGCATTAAACTGATGTCCTATCTGCACTTTGGATGAACATTCCTCCCTCCTGCCCTGGTGGATATTTACCTATTTCTGTAAATCACCAGAACTGATTATTATTCTATTACTGTTTGACAGAGCTTGCTGTGAGTAAGTTATTACCTTTATTGTGCTGAATTGACTCCGCTTGTAAAGGACTTAATGATGTCAAGTGGTGTAGGATATCCCAAAAGGCATTCCTCCCAACGACGTGTGGGTTTGTAAGTTAATTGCCCTCTGTAAATTGCCCTTAGTGTGTAAGGAGTGGATGAGAAAATGGGATAACATTGAACTAGTGTGAATGGGTGATAGGGGCGTGGGCTGAGGAGCCTGTTTCCATGCTGTATCTATTAACTAAACTGAGTTTAGGTTTAGATTCATTATACTGACATGTACAGTGAAAAGCTTTGTTTTGCAAGCTGTCCAAACAGATCAGATATACCGTGCATGAGTACAATTAAGTCCATAAGACAAGAGCAGAATTAGGCCATTTGGCCCATCAAGGCCATTCGATCATGGCCGATCTATTTTTCCTTCTCGACCCCATTCTCCCTCCTTCTCCCGTAACCTTTGAAGCCCTTAACAAATCAAGAACCAATCAATCAATCAATCAATCAATCAATCAATCAATCAAACTCGAGTATAATAGATAGACCAAAGGAAAGGGGAAAATACAGAATGCAGAATATAATTCTCAGCTTTGTAACGCACCAGTTCCATAGACAAGGTCCAATGTCGGCAGTGGGATAGAGGTGAGTCAGACAGTACCTTAGCTTATGGACAGTACCCTAGCTTATGGTTCTTTTTTATTGAGAGGAGGAGTAGGTGTGGATGGGAGAGGAGAGCTACTGTTAGATTGTGGGGGGTGGCAGAGAGTTAAACAGGGTGAGGGTCTGGTAGATATGGTTAAGCTTGAAGCAGCGACCTGGATGAAACAAGGATGAGGGCAAGGAAGGATGCACAATTGAGAAAAAACGGGGACATCAAGTTGGGAATGGAGGACAGAGAAAAGGCATCCTAATGAGATAGTAAATGTTACAGCTTCAGAAGGACGGACATCAGGCATTTTCCCCACCCCAGCCCCTCCATGGAGTTGGGGGGTTGCTGTGAAGCTGATGAAAAATGACCAAAAGGGAGTCACCCTGCTGGGATATTATGCCAGGGAAGGCTCGCGTTGTGGGATAGTGGCAGTCAAGTGTTGAACCTTTTCATCGAGTGGATGGATAAAGGCAGTGACACTTCAGACTGAATGTCTCATTGTTTCTTCACTGAGAAAGCAGTTGTTTTTTTCCCTATCCAGGGGCCTGCCTTGTACTTACTTTCGCTCTGCGCAGCACTGCCTCTTTGTTTTTTACCATCCTTTGATCATGGCCCTGCCAATAGATAATTTGGCAATGGCATCTTCCAAAGTGGAAGCGTGGAATTAATGTAAAACAGCTTCTCTTTTCACTGGTTCAGTGGTCGACAAAGCGAAGCAATGGCCAGCTGTAAATTTTCACCCAGGAGCTGATTAATTCTGAGTGGAGTGAGACACATGGACTTTAAATTGCTCACCTCCTCATCAAAATTGGGTACACCCTTTTAATTAACCTATTTTGCTGATTTTTCTAATTCAAAAAGAGTTTGAAGTACAGAAAAGTCCCAAATTGCATTCCGGGTCTGTATTGATGTGCCGAGTCGGAGGGTAATAATTTGGTTAGAATTGGGATATTAATCACCATCTTCAGCTGCCTGGACCCAAGGCTCTGGAAGTTTTCTCCCAACTCTGTCTTTATTTCGTCCTTTAAGATACGTGGATATGCAGGGGATGAATGGGTATGGGTCATGTGAAGGCAGATGAGATTAGTTTATTTTGGTATCATGTCCAGCACAAACATTGTGGGCCAAAGGTGCCTGATTCTGTGTGGTACTGTTCAGTGTTCTAGGTTCTAGGACATGAAATTAAAACCAATCTTTTTATCACCTGCCCAAATTATCCTTGTGTAGCTTGGTGTAAATTTTGATTACTAATCTTGTGAAGTCTTTTAGAATATTATGTCTGTGAAAGTTGATGTATTAATATTGATGGTCATAAAATTTTAACGGCAGAGTAATGAGTCTCTGGGGAGGTGATCTAAGCTGGAGTTTAATTAAGATGAAATGTGTTTATTTCGCTACATGTTCTATGTCTGCAGTGTCACAAAACATATAGTTATTTGCTCCCTCATTGACTAAGTGCGTGCTCATTTCTATTTTGTAGCTTCCTAATTTGTTCTATTCTGTTCATGTTCTCATTACTGTATAGGCAAAAATTCATACTTGCATGCACATTTCTTCAAAGTTCATACTCTCATGCACACTTTTCCCCCAAAATAAAAACTTGTAAAATGCAATAGCTTGTGTTGGGAAGGTAAAATAATCACAAAGTCAATCTTTCTCCCAGTTGCAGGAAATGTTCACTGCATGGTTGCAAACACTAAGCTTCTACATGTAAGGCAGAACCTTCATCAGTCAATCCTGCAGGAAGGTTCATTTCAAAGGAGTGGTACTGAACATCAAGAGAAGTCATCTTAAAGTCATATAGAACTTTGAGTAGATCACATCTGGAGCCCTGTACATTGTTCTGGCTTATACATTGCTGAGAAATAATATAAAGGCACTAGAGAAGTTACACATAAGAACTGGAGGTTATAATTGTTAGGAAACAATAATTGGTTGTGGTTCTTTTCCTTAGAAGGAGGAAGCTGAATGGCACTAAAACTTTGAAATAATAAGCGGGAGAAGATGTTTCTGCTTCTAGTTTAACAGTCTTAAATATAAGATGTTCGCAGATAAATTCTGTGTAATAAGGTCAGGGTGGTGGCAATGTGGAAATAGCTGTCACGTGTGAAAGAGAGAGAGAGGGAGAGAGAGAGCTTTCATCGTGGAAAAGAAGGTAGTGAGGAGAACTAATGGTGATGTACTGGTTTATGTGAGGTAAATGATCCCATCAGTGAATGGTTTGAAGACCAGGGTCTGAGATTTAAAATTATGTGCAGAAGATATTAGGGGGATGTGAGTGAGCAGTTCTGATCTGCAATTTGTTGACTGTTGGTCTTGGTGGAAGCTAAGTCAGTCATAATGTCGAGAAGAAGGTGGATAAGCATTTGAAAGAGCATAATTGGAAAAGAAGAATAATGCAGTGGATTGGATTGCTGAACTTGGAATTCTGATGGATGCAATGGTTCAAACAGTATCATTCTGTGCCGTAATGATACGGTGTTGCTATCGTGCACTGATAGGATAAATTGGTTAGAGGTTGGAGCTCAGACATTGCCATTGTTCAATTTGGTTAGCATGCCTGTTGTGTGCAATAAATTCTAAATGATTTTACACACAATCCTCCAAAATTTCCACCACCTGCAATGGGATCCCACCACCAGCCACATTTTCCCATCTCCACCCCTTTCCGCAGAGACCGTTCCTTCCGCAAATCCCTGGTGAACTCATCCCCCTGCCACCCAAACCACCCCTCCCCAGGTATCTTCCCCTGCAACTGCAGAAGATGCAACACCTGTCCCTATACCTCCTCCCTCGACTCTGTCCAGGGACCCCGACAGTCCTTTCAGATTAGGCAGAGGTTCACTTGCACCTCCTCCAACCTCATCAACTGTATCCTTTGTTCAAGATGTGGACTCTTATACATCGGCGAGACCAAACATCGACTGGGCGATCGTTTCGCTGAACACCTTCGCTCAGCCCACCTGAACCTACCTGATCTCCTAGTTGTTAAACACTTTAATTTTTCTTCCCATCCCCACACAGACCTTTCTGACCTCGGTCTCCTCCAGTGTCAGAGTGAGGCTAAACGCAAATTGGAGGAACAGCATCTCATACTTTGCTTAGGCAGCTTATAGTCCAATGGTATGAATATTGATTTCTCTCACTTTGGGTAGCCCTGGCATTCCCTCTCTCTCTATCCCACCCCCACCCAAGTCACACTAGCTTCTCGTTTTCACCCAACAAACAGCTAACAATAGCCTGTTTCCTTTATCATCGTTACTTTTATTCATTGTTCTTTATCTCTCCACATCACCGTCTATATCTCTCATTTCTCATCCCTAACCAGTCTGAAGAAGGGTCTTGACCTGAAAAGCCACCCATTCCTTCTCTCCAGAGATGCTGCCTGTCCCACTGAGTAACTCCAGCTTTTAGTGTCTAACCCTATATTTGTATTCAACTTAATGATGGGCCAGAAAGTTTCCCAGTGTAACCATAATAACTGGTAGAGTTAAAAACATTGTTACATTGATATGTTATGAAATGGATGGATGGGCAAATCTTCGCAAATGTTTGGTGGACAATAAAAGTATTAATGATGAAAAGCTAGAATGAGTGGTAATCTAAGAAAAGTGGAGCAGTCTAATTATGATAGATGAAGCCTTGGCGGCAGTGGCGGAGCCTCGTGGCGATGGGGCCTCGGCGGTGGTGAAGCCTCGCAGTGGCGGTGAAGCCTCACGGGTCGACCCACGGTCGATGGGAGCGTGGGGGGACCGCTGTGAGGAGGGGAAGAACAATGGAGGACCCGGCGTGGGGGGACTGCCATGAGGGAGGGAGAAGAACAATGGGGAGTGAATGGGGGGGGGGAGACCCAGCGTGTGGGAATGGCTGTGGGGGGGGAAGAGAGACCAAAGGAGGAGCTGGCGTACTTTGTAACTTTGTCAGCGCTGTAGGTGGCCGCTATTTGTATATCTTGTCACATGTGACAAAGTATTCCATTCCCATGTAGATTATTAAAATGTCATGAATGGTTATAGAACATAATGGAATGCTGGCCTTTATGTTTAAAGGACCAGAGTGGAATGGGGTGCAAGTTATGCTGCACTGTGAACAGCTCTGGTCTAATCACAGCTGGAGAGCTGTGAGCATACTTTACTTTAGACTTTAGAAATACAGTGTGGAAACAGGCCCTTCGGCCCACCGAGCCTGCGCCGACCAGTGATCACCCCGTAGACTAGTACTATCCTACACATAAAACTGCAGGTCTTTGGACTGTGGGAGGAACCAGAGAAAACCCACGCAATCACAGGGTGAGCGTATACATTCTGTACCGACAGCACCCGTCGTCAGGATCGACTAAGGTCTCTGACGCTGTAAGGCAGCAACTCGACCGCTGCGCCACTGTGCCACCCAGCTTTGCCACTATGCTGCCCAAAAGGACAATATCGAGAGTAAATGCTTCGGAAGGATTTGTCAGTTTAATAACTGGAGTTCATGATTTAAACAAGCATATGCAAAAGGGACTTGACCCAAAACATCACCTATTCCTTTTTTCCAGAGATGCTGCCTGACCTGCTGAGTTTCTCCAGCTTTTAGTGTCCGTCTTTGGTTTAATCCAGCATTTGCAAATCCTCCCTATACATGTGCAAAGACAAGCTTTGTTGGCATATTGCATCCTTTCCAATTGAGGTTTGAGTGACCTTGATTCCAGAGTGTAATCACCGTAAATTGATCCGTTTTTCATTAATTTGACGATTATGCCACATAATCTGTTGGTAGATATCTGTTGGAGCTGAGGAACAAAAAGATTGAAAATAATTGTTACGGCAATGACGCAGCTTTGTTTGACCTTGGTCTTCACTGAGGGTCTCTTGTTGGCTCATTGGTTAATATATTTTGGATGATCACCCAAATGTGAAAAATAAATGGATTTCTTGGCAGTTAAATTGTAGGTTGGTATCCTATAATTTGTAATAAAAAGGAACTGCAGATGCTGGTTTACTCCAAAGATGGACACAATGTTGGAGTAACTCAATGAGTCGGGCAGCATCTTTAGAGAAAATGTGGGGGTGACGTTTTGGGTCGGGACTTTTTCTTCAGATTGATCAGGCTGGGATCTTTTCCAACAAGTGAAGGAGTCCTGGAACTCTATGCTGGAGACAGAAACACTCCCCGCAGTTAGAAAGATTCTAGGTGAGCACCCAGAGACCCTGACCTCCAGTTCACGGACCAAAAGTTAGGAAGTGGAATTAAAATTCATTTGTTGACATGGACTTGACAGACCAAATAACCCATGATTCTCTAAAAATCTTTTAACAACAATGTGAAAATGACCGGTGATGTTTAGCGAGAAATATTCACAGGCATACCAGGGATAAATCCCTAACTATTCTTCTTCAAGAGTGTTTAAATGTCATATTTACTGACAGCAGAACAATGACATTCTTACTTGCTGCAGCTTAAAAGGCTCATTAATGCAATAACACAGAAAATGTAGAATAATTAATAAATGTAATACAGGTACACCACCGATATTTCTGTCACATTTGGTTCCAGAGCCTTGCCTGATTATCTGTTTTGCTGGTCCAGTAATAATAATTCAACGATATATCTCTGACCCACGAATTATATCCCACCCATGTCTCTAAAGCACCGTGGACTGCTAGAAACTTAAATAATAATAATAATAATAATAAAAATAATTAACTCTTTTGGGATGGAGGTGCAGGTCCCAAAAGAGCATGAGCCAAGATCAGTGCCATCTGTGGCGGCACAGTTTAGTGCTCGCGGGAATTTTAAATGCGCCCTCGTAAACTTTGTCTGGATTAAAGGAGGTGCCAGATCATCAGTTGTCGGAAAATCAGTGGTGTCCCTGTACTAATTGTGCAAAAAAACCAAACTTTGTAGTGCAACCAAAGACACAGGTTTAGGTTTACTATTGTCATGTGTACCAAGGTACAGTGAAAAGCTGTTTTGCATGCTACCTAAAAAGATCAGATATATTATACATAAATGCAATAAAATCAAATTTAAGGGGAAGATACAGAGTGGAGAATATAGTTCTCAGGATTGCAGCACATCAGTTCTCTAGACAAAATCCAATGTCTACAAAGGTGAATCGGACAGTGCCCTAGTTCATGGAAGGACTGTTCAGAAGCCTGCCACAGAAGATCAGAGGTTAGTGTAGTACTGTGTTCAAGAGCCTGATGGTTTTTGAAAGAATCTGTTTTTGAACCTAGAGGTCACGTTTCTCAGCGTCCTGTAACTTCTTCCGGAGAGCAGCAAGCAGCAAGACGGGAATGTGGCCAGGGTGGTGTGGGTCTTTGATGATGTTGGCTGCATTTTTTTTGAGGCACCACCTCCTTTAGTTCCCCTCAATGGTGGGGAGGTCAGTGCCTATCATGCAATCCCACCTGAATAGACAGACATGGCGGTGATTCATCTGATGGTGCAGCCTCTCCTGTACTACACGGGACACCATGATGGTGGTACCAGCAATGGTGGAACCCCTTGTCTAAAGCATTGGGAATGGCAGCCTGCATCATCTGCTGAATCCTCTGGAGTGTGACTTGAACCCATACCCTTCTGGCTTGAAGAAGAAACTGTGACAACTGACCCACAGCTGGCACTCTGCATTCACTGTTGGAATATCTGCCTTTTTATAATGAGATAAACATTTCCAATATTCAGATGAAAGATAGCAGCGAAGACAGCAGGGAGTTTATTTTGCAAGGTCTTTCAGATTGGATCCACTGGAGGTAAATGTGATGGTTGGCCAGAGCGAGCTGGTCTTTGTATGGTTCTTCTCTTTTGTATTGGGATGTTTTTGAAGCAGTTTTAATTCAATAGAAATTATTTGAAAGGTGCCGAATCTGTTAACGGCTCCTGCGATGGCATGGGACTTGATTGAGGGAGTCCGAAATGCAGCCTAGCAGCACTGCCTTGTGTGTAGAAAGGGCTGTGAAATACAAAGGGCTTTGTTGTGGGTGGGGATCTCCCTTGGCCACTACAGTGATGGGAGGGTTCAGAAAGCACTGGAGAGAGAAGTGTTCCAATGTGGAGGGAGGGGGTCAAAGGAGATAAAACAGAAGAGAAGAAGCCTACTTTCTTGTGTGGAGCCTGTCAAGCAAATCTACAGAATCACTGCAGCCAAGTTTTCAAAGGCAGCTGATCGTTTGATAAAACCCGCTCTGACTCACCGCTTTCTCACAAGTGAGGGGACGTGACCTCTGACCCTATATCACTTTGCTCTTTAAAAAAAAAAAATCCTTCCTTCGACAATATTTCTAACTTGTACGGACCCATTACCCTCCTCGTCTTCTTCTCTCGCTTTGCAGGACATCTCCACTGTCTGTCTCGCTGTCAGACACGGCGGGCTGTAATAGGAGCGGGCTTTCTCTCGCCTCCCTCCCTTGCTCGCTCACTCACTCACAATGTCTGTCTGTAACAGTTGCCCCACATCTTCCCATCATTTACATGTCTTGGGAGAGCAGCGTGGATACCGTTGAAACAGGTGCCAGGAATTGTGAGGCTCCTGCGAGAGACAGTTGGGGGAATTGAGCAGGCAAGAGACACGGATTCCTGAGCCTCACTTTGGTGGGGTTTCATTAGCAAATAGTTTTTTAAAGTCTTTGTAACTGTTTCCACGGTCGGTGAGTTTGCTCTGCATGGGTGGACAGTGCCTTCTCTTTCCCCCCCCCACCCACATTTCTCCTTTTCTTGAAAAAACGAATGCTGGCTTGACCTCTGTGTCAATTCTATTAAAGACCCGATGAGTCTAATTTTTTTGTTTGAATCATAGAAGTTGTATTAATGTTGCTACGGGTGTGTTGCTAGGACTTGATGTCTCGAGGCTTGGAATGAGCACGATGCCCAAGTTTACACTGAAGATGTCAGCAATGAGGGAGGAGGTGGTTGAGAGTGCATATTGATGTTCTATAACACTGACATGCATGCTCTGGGTAAAAATCGTATGACCCCTCCAGTTAAGCAGTGAACATGAATACAAAGTCCTGATTATCAGACCAAGTGCAATACTGAAGGAAATTCTCTTTCTCTCTTTCTTTCTTTTTCTCTCTCTCTCTCTCTCTCTCTCTCTCTCTCTCTCTCTCTCTCTCTCTCTCTCTCTCTCTCTCTCTCTCTCTCTCTATCTCTCTCTCCCTCTCTCTCCCTCTCTCTCCCTCTCTCTCCCTCTCTCTCCCTCTCTCTCCCTCTCTCTCCCTCTCTCTCCCTCTCTCTCCCTCTCTCTCCCTCTCTCTCCCTCTCTCTCCCTCTCTCTCCCTCTCTCTCCCTCTCTCTCCCTCTCTCTCCCTCTCTCTCCCTCTCTCTCCCTCTCTCTCCCTCTCTCTCCCTCTCTCTCCCTCTCTCTCCCTCTCTCTCCCTCTCTCTCCCTCTCTCTCCCTCTCTCTCCCTCTCTCCCTCTCTCTCTCTTCTCTCTTCTCTCTTCTCTCTTCTCTCTTCTCTCTTCTCTCTTCTCTCTTCTCTCTTCTCTCTTCTCTCTTCTCTCTTCTCTCTTCTCTCTTCTCTCTTCTCTCTTCTCTCTTCTCTCTTCTCTCTTCTCTCTTCTCTCTCTCTCTCTTCTCTCTCTCTCTCCTCTTTCTCTCTCTCCTCTCTCTCTCCTCTTTCTCTCTCTTCTCTCTTCTCTTTCTCTTTCTCTTTCTGAGCAGATGTCAATTTCAGCACAGACTTTGTGGGCTGTACTTTTCTATCGATACTGGGAACTGCAGATGCTGGAATCTTGAGCAAAGTGCTGGAGTAACTCAGTGGATCAGGCAGCATCTTTGGAGGACGTGGATAAGTGACGTTTTGGGTTGGGATCCTTCTGAAGAATTTTGAAGAAGGATCCTGACCTGACATATTGCCTGACTACATCCTTCAGAGATGCTGCCTGACCTGCTGAGTTACTCCAGCACTTTGTGTTCTACACTGTACTTTTCTATGTTCTATTAATTCAGGGTTCATTCATTTCACACGTGAATGAAAAGATTCACAGATCCATAGAAAACCAGGCAAGTTCTTAACTTTTACTCACCGTCCACCAGGACTTGATCATTTAAAAACAGCTATTCATTTGTGCACTGTTTATGGATACATATTGCTGATTAAAACTGCAATAACTGCTTGATTTATATACTACCTTTGGTATGGTAAAGCCCACCTCAAACAAACTTTATTACCAAGCTACATGAAGACCTTTTAGTCTGACTTTTCATCTGTCCATTCCCTCCACAAATGCTGCCTGATCCGCTGAGTTCCTCCAGCACTTTGTGTTTTGCTCAAAATGTCGTCACCTGCAGTTTCTTGTGAGTAAAGACATTTTGGGATTTAAGTTCCAACGAATACTTGAGAAGCTTTTGACAAGCATCTTAAATGAGGAGAGAGGCTAAGCAGCAATTCCAGCGCTCGGGCTTGGCCATATGTGATGTTCTTTTTTGTTTCTTTATTGATTTTGGTTAAAGATGGAGCGGGTTGTGTTTAGATAGGGACTATGCAGAAACATTAGTGATTTCTCCAATTAACATTGTGGCACTGTTGGAAAAGCCTGTGGGGAACCCAGGATGTTAATTTAAACTCAGCTGGTAAATCCCATGGAGACAGGAGAGGTTGCAGATACTGGAATCTTGAGCAAAACACACAGTGCTGGAGGAAGTCAGTGGTTCAGACAGTATCTGTGGGGGAAATGGACAGACGACATTTTGGGTCGGGATCCGTCAGTCTGGTGACATGCAACATTTGAGTACGAAATGATCACGTGTGCTGTATTTTTCTCTGACTCGAAGAAAACATTTTATCTGAAGTGTTTTGGCATTTAACGAGGGTGTGTGGACGTTCTTTTTTTCTGAGTTGGGACAATTGGAACAGGAGGATGTCTATCCGTCACCAAGGGGGCTGACCACAACGTGGATCTTTAGCCAGGATTTATGACAAGCATTGTAGATGGGGGAGGCAGGAAGCACCTCTGCTTAGAAGTAGCAGTGGTTTCATCCCTCTAGGGTGCAGTGATTTACAATAATCAATACTTCTCCATGAGTGACCTGTAGGAGGCAGACTAGAGCTGGGAGCAGTGATCCAATTAACTGGGATGAAGTGACAAGAAATTCTCATCAAAGTTTTGAGGGATCACAACTGGCTCTCTTCCAGCTGCCTAGATTGCGCGACACCGTCATGTGGTAACTTCTGGTCTCGGTGGAGTGCCCAGGGAAATAACCGAATTCAAGATGATGCAAACTGGTTTAAACATTTCTACTAAATTGCCCCAGTAAATAATATCTTAATATCTAACAAGGTAAGAAATATTGTGTCTTTTATGAGCTAATTTCACAGGCGTGAAGTAATCATTAAGTTTGTTCACCGCTATGTTTGAAATATCTAAGAGTGATCATATGAGCAGTGACCTTTGATACATAATTCGACACTCGGTTTGAAAGGGTTAACTGACCAATGATGACTCTTCCTCCTCCTCCGATATTACGTTACGGTAGAACTGGTGGTGTCTACAGACACAGGCGGCTAATGGAGAGAGGAAGTCCATTTCCTCTAACGCACTGCCTGGAGCGCTTGACGGATTGCCCTCAAGATTTATAGGAGTGATGGAACCTCTGTGCCCTGACACCTTGTTTCCATTTAGAAAGACATATGCCAAGGATAGGAAGCAATTAGGGAGGCATGGGGGGAAGAGAGAGGCATCTCTGATGTTCCGCTGTGTATTACAGTGCAGTAGCTCACAGCCCAGGCTCTAACTGGGTTACTGACTCAAAGCTAGCGCCGATAGGTGATAGTTCAAATGCATCATCTTGTGTGCTGCTTACTGTGTGCTGGTTTGTACGTGTTTAGAGTGTGATTTTTGTCTTCCTTTCGCATTATGTTTTTCCTCTTTCTGTGTGTGTGTGTGGGTGGCTCTCTCACTCCCTCGCTCTCTCTCTGTCTGTCACTGTCTCTGTCTGTCACTCTCTCTGTCTGTCTCAATAGACAATAGGTGCAGGAGTAGGCCATTTGGCCCTTCGAGCTAGCACCGCCATTCACTGTGATCATGGCTGATCATCCACAATCAGTACCCCGTTCCTGCCTTCTCCCCATATCCCTTGACTCCGCTAACTTTATGAGCTCTATCTAACTCTCTCTTGAAAGCATCCAGAGAATTGGCCTCCACTGCCTTCTGAGGCAGAGAATTCCATAGATTCACAACTCTCTGGGTGAATTTTTTTTTCTTCATCTCAGTTCAAAATGGCCTACCCCTTATTCGTAAACTGTGGCTCCTGGTTCTGGAGTCCCCCAACATCGGGAACATGTTTCCTGCCTCTCGCGTGTCCAATCCCTTAATAATCTTATGTTTCAATAAGATCCACTCTCATCCTTCTAAATTCCAGTGTATACAAGCCCAGTCGCTTCATTCTTTCAACATATGACAGCCCCATCCCGGGAATTAACCTTGTGAACCTACGCTACACTCCCTCAATAGAAAGAATGTCCTTCTTCAAATTTGGAGACCAAAACTGCACATAATACTCCAGATGTGGTCTCACCAGGGCCCTGTACAACAGCAGAAGGACCTCTTTGCTCCTGTACTGAACTCTTCTTGTTATGAAGGCCAACATGCCATTAGCTTTCTTCACTGCCTGCTGTACCTGCATGCTTACTTTCAGTGACTCTGGGTCTATCTGTGTCTCTCTTTCTCTTGGGTTTACTTACATAGAAACATAGAAAATAAGTGCAGGAGGAGGCCATTCGGCCCTTCGAGCCAGCACCGCCATTCATTGTGATCATGGCTGATCATCCGCAATCAGTAACCCGTGCCTGCCTTCTCCCCATACCCCTTGTTTCCACTAGCCCCAAGAGCTCTATATAACTCTCTTTTAAATTCATCCAGTGAATTGGCCTCCACTGTCTTCTGTGGCAGAGAATTCCACAAATTCACAACTTTCTGGGTGAAAACGTTTTTTCTCATCTCAGTTTTAAATGGCCTCACCGTTATTCTTAGACTGTGGTCACTGGTTCTGGACTCCCCCAACATTGGGAACATTTTTCCTGCATCTAGCTTGTCCTGTCCTTTTATAATTTTATATGTGCCCAAATCAGACTCTTATCAAGTACTATTTTCCTCTGTGAACAATTCAAATGGGAGTGAGGGGGGAGGTGGTGTCACCATTTTACAAAGAGATGATGGGGGGGGGGGCACACTCCAATTTGAACTGTATCCATATTTTCTGATATGCTTAGGGTTTGGGGGGGGGGGGGATGCACTGGATGGTGACAGGGATCTCATGGCAATATTTAAGCTGATCCTGGAGAAGGGCTAGGGGGAGGAGGTTATTGTAGAACATCAGAGAGACTGCTCTGGAGAATTTGGAGGTATGAAAGATTGCAGTAACTGGAATCTATAACAAAAGAAGGGGAGATGTTGGAGCAACTCAGCAGGTCAGTGGAGGGAATTGGAGATGATCTTTCGGGTTAAGACCCTTCAACTAGACTGGTTGTATCCACTCTTTCAACCTCCTGTTTTACATGTTCCGGACACCCATCAAGGATTGTAAACTCACCCACCTCCAGGCCCTGAAACTACTCGGGGTCCCTTCTGCTCACCCCCCCTGTCCATTCCCTCCACAGGTGCTGGCAGACCCACTGAGTTCCTCTAGTGCTTTTGTTTTCATGCTCAAGATTGTGGGATCTGCAGTCTCTTGAGTAGAGTACCTGGGGGTGACGTGCACCCTGGAATTCAATCGAGGATTTTAGAGAGTTTATACAGCGAATCATATGCTAGAGTCTAATTGAGAGTGTCAGATAGTCAGGATTGAGGGGTTTCCATGTAACACTGTAAATCCTGCCTCTGACTCAATTTATATTGGTACTTGAGGTACACAATTGATTATTACTGGAGCATTAAATCGAGCAAAGTAGAGCTGTTGTCTATTCAGCGGGGGGGCTTGATATGTGGTACTGTAATTACACACAAAAAAATGACAAAATTGTGGAGAATGAGTGTCCCCGCAGTGCTCCCCTCATCTACTCTCCCTGCATCACTGAGTAACGCATTGGAACATATCAAAGGGGCAGAGTACCCTCATGGGCCATTGTGGTAACAGCCTTGTGTTTTCATCTCGGCGGACAGGAGAGATTGGTATCAAGTGTTACTTGTAATGTAACCAGTTAAAGAGCAATTCGGTGCTGGGAATGTTGCCCTCAGCTGACTTTGTTATGAGGGTCTGCCTTTTAGGCACTTGAAGTGTCCTCACCCATAAAGTTTAAAAGGCAGAGAGGCTACAGTATCAGTTAGAATTTAGCCCTCAGGACCAGATGAGGTTTTTTTTTGGAAGATTCTCCTGATTTGAATGCAGGTATTTGTGATTGCTTCTGTATTTTTGAAGAATCCAAACATTTCTATCTTGAAGAAATGTATCAGATTATGCAATGAACCCATTTATACTATCTCCTTTAGTGACCTTCGCTTAGAGCAAATTACTAACTTGGTTACTTTAACAAAGGTATCCACAACCATATTGTGGTCCTCGTGTTTAAAGTGTTATGTTAAAATTCTCGACTTCATGTTTTAAATCTGTAAGAATTAGTTATTTCCCCAGACCATAACCTCTTCCATCACTAAAATACTTCGAAGAAGGACACAAAATGCTGGAGTAACTCAGCGAGTCAGGCAGCATCTCTGGAGAAAAGGAATAGGTGACGTCACTGCCTGATCTGCTGAGTTACTGAGTTACTCCATCATTTTGTATCTAACTTTGGTGTAAACCAGCACCTGCAGTTCCTTCCTACACTAAAATACTCCAATCTTTTTTATCCATCACTGATTTTGTTTGACCTCTTCTGCCTTAGTTAATCTCTTCATCTCTTTCTCCTTAGAACACAACTGTTGAACAGAACTTTTGACCATTATTTCTTTATACAGACAGGGTCAAATTTAGTCCAATACCATTTCTATGAACCCTCTTGAAGCCTTTTATAACATTAAAGCTGCTATGTAAATGCAAGTTGTTGTCAGTCTTTTGAAGATGAAAAGGATAGTCAGTACCATATAGTGATAGTGGCATTTAAGAGGCTTTTAGATAGGCACGTGGATATGCAGGGAATGGAGAGATATGGATCACGTGCAGGCAGAAGAGTTTAGGTTAACGGCATCATGTTTAGCACGGACATTGTAGGTTCCTAGGCTATACTGTTCAGTATTTTCTAGATTGGAGCAGTGATTTTTTTTTTTACACACATGCATTCATTTTGATAGTATAGTTTATCCCTCAGCGTATCAAAAATCGAAACTGAGTAAGAGGGGGGGATCTTGGAGGCTGCCAAGTTCGACCCCAAAGAATGGAAAGTTGAGGAGGAGGGAGCTGCTGGCGATGATGGATTCAAGGAGAGGGACCGGGGTATTGCCTCTCTTGCCTTCAAGGTCGGCTGCAGGAGGTACCCCTGGGACACCAAGGCGGTCGGGCAAGGAGAGGAACATCGTTTCATGGGACAAGCCCGTCGAGGGCGACAGAGGAGGCCCTCAAGCGGCGAGGTGCTTACCTGGATCGGGAGCCACTCCAGTACATCGAGCACATGGACCGTACTTTGGACGTTTACAAATGGCGCCAAAATATGGCGACTCGTGTGAGCTATGCAAAAACGATTTCACTGTGCAGTGAATACATGACAATAAAGCACCTATTCACAAAATGCTGGAGTAACTCAGCAGGTCAGGCAGCATCTCGGGAGAGAAGGAATGGGTGACGTTTCGGGTCGAGACCCTTCTTCAGTCTGAAAAAGGGGCTCGATCCGAAACGTCACCCATTCCTTCTCTCCCGAGATGCTGCCTGACCTGCTGAGTTACTCCAGCATTTTGTGAATAAATACCTTCGATTTGTACCAGCATCTGCAGTTATTTACTTATACAATAAAGCACCGTTGAGCCATTGATTTGAAGGCTGAGAGGGGTGATTGGGTTGGCAATGTGGCAGAGACAATCCGAAAGGAATATTTAAAAACACCCAGGTTTTTGTGGAATTAATGTTGGAGTTTGTGAGTGTGGTGGTGCCAGCACATGGGAATATCCAGCGTCCACTTGTTCCTGACCTGCCTGTGATGCAGACACACCCATTTGCCAATTGACCAAGATGGCTGAAGCTGCTCCTGTTCTTCAAATCTCCCATTTTGTTCTGTATTCTTTTTCATCCCTTGCCAGACCTCTTCTTCAGCCCCAGCCCACACAAAGAGTCTGGGGAGAGAGACACATTCTATTGATGGTAGTTTATAGCAAAGCTAGTGTCTGTAATGAGCGATTTTGGCAAAGACTGCAAAAGCAGATTGGATTGTAAAACGGGATCGAGTTACAGTTTGTGAGTATGATTGGTCGATTAAAGTCTAACAGGACATTCACCTGCACCACCTGCTGATCACTGTCTTGTTTCTGTGCTGTTGCTGCAGGTTTGACTTCTGTTGGGATCCTCTTCATAGGGGTAGCATTGTTCAGTGAGTGTAGTGCACCTCCACTCCTACGACAGCAGCTTCAACGAAATCAGCAGCTTCTTACCAGTTAACTGCTTCAGTCCAGCACCATGCGCTGCAGGGTTTATGCTAATTTATTCCATGCCCACGTGGAACTTGAACACGTTTTGTAAAGAGTGGTGCAGAAAGCAGCGTAGGTAATGTGTGATTGTGCAGCACTATACAGATAGGAGCAGCATATTATATACAAGGTCCAGGGTACATGCTGTTTCTGGATTGTGTCGGCAGGACTTTGGGATACATTGCATGTGCAGGATAATTGAAATACAATCGCAAGATGCTATACAAACAGAGTATAAGGAAATTATTACACATAAGAAGTGTAGGATGCATGTTACAAAGGAGATGTGCAGGACAAGATTATTTACACAGGGTGGTAGGTGCCTGGAATGCGCTGCCGGGGGGTGATGGAATAGATATGATAGTGGCGTTTAAGAACCTTTCCATTGGCACATGGATATGCAAGGAATGGAGGAATATAGATCATGTGCAGGCAGATTAGTTTAACTTGGCATTATGTTCGGCACGGGTATTGTGGGCTGAAGGGCCTGTTCCTGTGCTGTACTGTGCAGGCAACTGAACCATTCTATCAACAACGAGAGAGCAATCTTGAGCGACTATCTACCTCATTAAAGACCATTGGTCTATCTCTAATCTGACCTTAGTGGACTTTATCTTGCACTAAACATTATCGCCTTTATTGTGTATCTGTACACTGAGGATAACTCGATTGTAATCATGTATAGTCTTTCCGCTGACTGGTTAGCATGCAACAAAAGCTTTTTACTGTACCTCGGTACACATGACACTAAGCGAAACTATGTTCTAAATTCACGATAATGCATGAAACATATAATGTTGGTTGCACTCAAAGACCATAATATGCATATAAAATCTAGAAGCATCGGATACATATTATAAACTTTTGAAGTGAGAAAAATTAGTGACAAGTTAGATCTGACAGGAACCATAATTGTTTAGTGGGCTGCAGAACATTTACAAGAGTTATTTCAGCCCAATTGGGAACCATTTCATCAGTGTGTATTCCTCAGACCCATTTCCAGCATCTCAATTTACTGGAATTGTTCTTGTCTGTCTTCATTGGTCTCGTGTTGTTCTCGGTCATTGCAATATTTTAGTTGCTGATGAGAAATGCAGAGTCTACGTGTAAACTTCACCCTTCTTGTGCAGGTGCCTTTCATTGTTGAGTGCTTCTTCTTCCTTGGTTTCTGCTTGATGCTGTATAAGTGAGATATCAATATTTTTTTGTCAGCTGTATGTCATTGTGTAGGCTATTAAAATGAATGTATGGGGTTAAAAGAATGCGACCATGCCACACCTGTGGCTGTGCAGTGATATATATTGGACTTGTTGTGTTGCATTGGGCCTTGGCCCCTTTGTCTCACAGAGTCATGGAGAATGGAAATGGGCCCTTCGGCCCAACTTGCCCATGCCAACTAAGATGCACCATCTATGTTAGTTACACCTGCCCACGTTTGGCCTGTATCCTTCTCAGCCTTTCCTATCCATGCACCTCTCTAAATGTCTCCTAAATGTGGTTATGGTACCTGCCTCATCGACCTCCTCTGTCAGCTCGTTCCATATACCCACCATCCTCTGCGTGAAAATCTATTGACTTTCTTTACGATGACAAGCCAGGAATGAGGATATTTGCTGCCAGTTACCCTCGCCCACCGACATTTGATTTCATCAAAGTCAACATAACCCAGTGTTAGGATGTTGATACTTTCGCACCCAATTGACTTGGTGGGCGAAAGGAATTTCTCCTCCATATCTTCTCAGTTGTTCGGTACGTAGATGCAGGAAGAAGTAGACAGTTAGAGAGAGAGAGTGGGAAAGGATGAGTGGGATAAGGGGGGATGGGTTCAGAGGAACGGAGAACCGTTGATTGAAGAGAATCCGTTAACTTGGAAACGGCGGCCTGGGTTTGGTGCGAACAATGTTGGTACTGTGGCAGATGCTGTCCCGCTAGGAATGGCTTTGTGTTTGTGTGACCTCTGGCAATAATTCCATGCCTCTGAGGTACCTCAAATAATGATGTCAAATGATTAGGTTACCGAAAATGTGAACAGTGGCAATAGGACGTGACATGTTCTAATGATTGCTGGACACACTGGCAGGTCCGTCGTACCTGTGCTGATGTAACCTTTGCCACTATAATATCGCTGGTTGACAAAGTGCCTACTTACACACAGAAAAAACTCTTTCCCTTCTTCAAAAGCTGATTTAATTGTGTTTTTTAACTTTTTTCTTTCGCCTCTCCGTGCGGGGATCAGTGGGCTATAAATAATTTGAGTAATCGAGAGTAATAGGGTTGAGGGGGAGGAGAGGAGGGCAGGTTTGGCAAGGGGGGGGGCAGGGGGGAGGTTGAACTTTTCCTCTTTTGTATCCTGTGTCAGCGAGGGTCAAAGGTCAGGAGGCTTGCATATTCTATTAGGTCGAGTCCTAATCATTGGAACAAATGAGTTTACCCAACAGTGATTAAAGTGCCAGGGAAGTTCGGCAAGGCTGAATGTGTTTGATGAGCTCTCTGGTGAACGATGTGACAGCCCCCTGAGCCTGTCCTTGCCAAATTGCTGTCGCTCTACGAAGATACTTGAAAATAAAATAAAGTGAGTGAGTTGAGATCACTTGGGCGACCCGCATGTTCCCAGTGATACAAGAAACACATTAATGCGCCAGTTCTCCATGTACGTTCTAATTATGCAATCTGTTGATCTTGTAAGGCCGGAGTTCAGGCAATTGATGCAACAAACCCCATCTGATCATCCACTGAATGTTGATTGCACCTGTCGCTCCCCTGAAACGAGCAGCTTAACCTCTAAAGTCCAAGGGAGAGTGAGCGATAATTTATCACTTGCCACCATGGAAGGGGGACCTCGTTGAAACTTACCGAATAGTGAAAGGCCTGGATGGAGTGGATGTGGAGAGGATGTTTGCACTAGTGGGAGAGTCTGGGATCAGAGGCCGTAGCCACAGAATAAAAGGAAGTACCTTTAGAAAGGAGATGAGGAGGAATTTCTTTAGTCGGGGGGTGGTGAATCAATGGAATTAATTGCCACAGATGGCTGTGGAGGCCAAGTCAATGGATATTTTTAAGGCAAAGATTCTTGATTCGTACGGGTGGCAGAAGAATGGGGTGGAGAGGGAAAGATAGATCACCCATGATTTAATGGCAGAGTAGACTTGATGGGCTGAATGGCCTAATTCTGCTTCTATAACTTATGAGCCTTTCACTTGCCGTCTACCACGGTTCAGCCACAGTGACAGGTGCTGAATGTAGGGCTGGCACATAAACCATAGAACAGCACAAGAACAGGCCTTTCGGCCCACAACATCTGTGCCGAACATGATGCTAATACCATTTTTTATCTACCGCATATCACAACATATAAGTAGAAAGCTAGCATCATTCACAACCTCAGTACATACAAGTGTGGTTTCACAGTCAGTAAAGTACTTTTGAAGTGTAATTATTGTCAAATTGAGCTATTCATAGTATGCTACCGGTGGCGCAGCGGTAGAGTTGCTGCCTTACAGCGAATGCAGCGCCGGAGACTCAGGTTCGATCCTGATTAGGGGCGCCGTCTGTACGGAGTTTGTACGTTCTCCCCGTGACCTGCGTCTCCGAGATCTTCGGTTTCCTCCCACACTCCAAAGACGTACAGGTATGTAGGTTAATTGGCTGGGCAAATGTAAAAAATTGTCTCTAGGGTGTAGGCTAGTGTTAATGTGCGGGGATCGCTGGGCGGCGCGGACCCGGTGGGCCGAAGGGCCTGTTTCTGCGCTGTATCTCTAAATCTAAAAATCTCCCACAACCAATGACCAAATGATCTGTAGATAGACACAAAATGCTGAAGTAACTCGGCATCCAAGGGATCTTGGTGCTTGCTACCTCAAGATGGAGATGCTACCTCAAGATGGCAGGTAATATCATCAAAGACCCACACCACCATGGCAAATCTCTCATCTCACTCCTACTGTCAGGAAGAAGGTCTGAAAACTCTGACCATCAGTTTCAAGAACAGCTTCTTCTCAACAGCCATCAGGCTCGGCGGATGTCTGAATAAGGGTCCAGGCCTGAAATGTCTCCTATCCATTTTCTCCAGAGATGCTGCCTGACCCGTTGAGTTACTCCAGCATTTTGTGTCTATCTTTGGTATAAACCAGCATCTGCAGTTCTTTTTTATCACCAGATGATCTGTGTTTCAGTTGTTGTTTACGAGATAACTAATAGCAAGGACACCAGCGAGATTTACTTCTCTTCCTTAAATGGCTTTTTTAATTCATTTGCGGGGTGGATTAGCTTGTTTTATCATCTAAGAAGTGGTAGATCAACAGATTCGATAGACTCTCTGATCTGCAACTAATCTTGCAGCTTTGCAAATTAATTTCACTCCTGCATGGGCAATTGTCGTTTGAAAGCCTGATTAGTTCTATATCCAATACGTTCTCCATCATTTTAAATCTGTGTTGAACATGATGCCAAGCAGATGAGATGAGTTGAGATTAGTATCGTGTTCAGCACAGACATTTGGGGCCGAAGGGCTGTACTTTTCTATGTTCTATTTCTATCTATGCATGCTGGCCTTTCATACATCTACTAATGGTTGTTCTATCCATTCATCCCATCTTAATCCGTCATTGGTATACTGCAGCTACATTTGCTGAATGATATAGAATTAATTGGGTTAGCAGGTTGCGAGGAAATATGGTTAGGTAATGTTAGGTCCAACATGAGTATTGACCTCCCCACCATCAATAGGAAACACTGCATCAAGAAGGCAGGTAATATCATCAAAGACCCACACCACCCTGACAATGCTCTCATCTTGCTACAACCATTGGAAAGAAGGTACAGGAGTCTGAAAACTGTGACCAGCAGGTTTCTTCTTCTCAACAGATCTCGGACTCTTCAGCCACACTGCACAAGTCTGAAGAAGGGTCTCGACCCGAAACATCACCCATTCCTTCTCTCCCGAGATGCTGCCTGACCTGCTGAGTTACTCGAGCATTTTGTGAATAAATACCTTCGATTTGTACCAGCATCTGCGGTTATTTTCCTGCACAACACTAACCTCACCCCTACCTCAGAAATGGACCACGATGGACTTTGTACAGGTTACACTACATAGCTTAGGCTTGCAATATTATGGTCTCCTTTCCACTGTCCATGTTAAATTGGCTGAAGATGGGGAAATTCCGCTGACCATTGCATCAAATTTCTGCTTTCCCACACTGTGTGAGGCCAGCATCTCCACTTAGTGGCATGATTTATGCCAGATTCACTTCTTTCCCCAATAACCACCTAGTGTTGAGATTAATTCTGTATGCATTAACTGCCTGTTGGTCGTCTTGTGATCTGGCTCTTAGTGTCAGACTGTGAGCTGTGGTTAATTTACACTTAGCTTATGGAATTGACTGCAATGCCCGCCTCTCGATATTTGTGAAAGATCCTGAGTGGCAGCCCATTGAATATGTTGACCCACTACTTATGGAAAAAATGGCTACAAATATCTTTTAACAATTGTGGAAAATACTATTCATACAGTCAGGGTCTAGATATTTTGTGTGTGCTTTTTCGTTCGTACTGCATAATTGAGTCTGACTGTCACTGAAGTATTTCAAAAACTGGATAAATAGGACAACTGACAGTCTCTGTGAAATACTAGCATTATCTATTTGTGGTCTAACAGACCTGGGAAATTTTGAGTCTAACGCTTCATAATTGCCCAAGAAATCATCACCCTGTGAATAGGCAGGAGCTTTGTGGGATAATAATAATAATGATTTGTGGAGCAATAATAATTTGTATTTATACAGCAACTTTAATGTTGAGATTCATTTTCTTAATAGAATGCAAGGGTGAGTATTTTGGGCACAAGACTGATGAATGAGCTGGAATTGATGCAAAGTACAATAAGCTCCCCACCGAGTCTTGGATGAGTTCATGTTTGAGGAAGTTGGAGGATTGGAATCGGAGGAGGGATGAATGTAAAAAAACTCAAGAGATAGAATTCAGGCCTTTATACCTCTTGCACCATTTAGTAATATCTTTTATCTTGGCATCATTCATCTACACCATATCCCTTGATTTCCTTAATATCTAAAAATCTATCATCTCTCTTTTGAATGTACTCGACAGCCGGGCATCCATAGTCCTTGTGGGTAGAGATGGTTCCAAAGTTTTGCCACCTTCGTGTGAAGAAATGTCTTCCCTTCTCAGCCCCCCCTTAAGTTGAGACTCTCTCCCCAGCTTCTAACCAAGGAATGGTGTCATCTCAGATCTGCACAAAATATTCCAGGTACAATTTCACCAGGAGCTTCTACAACTGGAGCAAGACGTATCTACTCAAATTCTTGCAAAAAAAGGCTCTTGCATAATTTGCCTTCCTAATTGTATCTGCATGTTAACTTTAAGTGAATGATTTGCTCACAATGACACCAGGTTGCTCTGAACAGTAGCGCCTTTCAATCTCTTATCATTGAAAATGGGCTGCGAAAAATACTCTTGCTTTCTATTATTTTTTCTCTCAAACTAGATGACCTTGCATTTTCCCGAATTATATCTGCTATGTCCTTGCCCATTCATTATCATGTCTATATCACCCTGAAGGCTAATCCTTCTCACAGCTCCCATTATGTCAGAGAGGTTCGAGAGTAATTACCATACCGCGTCCATACACACATTTTTCCATTGATGGCCTCCGTGTAGAGCTCTTATTGACCTCAGCAGGATCTCAAGCCATGTGAGGTCTGTCTCTTCGCACAATCACTAGTATTGTAAGGACAAAACGTGCTGGAGTAACCCAGCAAGTCAGGCAATGTCTCTGGAGAACATGGATATGTGATGTTTTGGGTCGAGACGCTTCTTCAGACCGTATTCTTAAGACAGGATTATAACAGCTCATCACGTTGGTTCTTGGATGGACCTACCTGATGTAACTGTGACCTGAACTGTGTAAGGGATCCAAGGTGTGCCCAGGAATTTGCTGTGTCACTTCGATGCCAGCGCTAATTCAAGGTCCTGGGTCACTCTGCCACAACTTCTCATGGGTAGTTACAGTCATGTTGCCAGCTACCTATGGCTTTGTGAAGATGAAGGATAATGGTTGCTAGTCATAGTTGGCATGCTTGATTATGTTATTTCAATACCATGGCAGTGATGGAGTCAGATGTTGAACGTTCAAACATAAGGCAATGGCAAAAACCACCGTTGACTTGAGGTGACTACATATTCAGCAACTGTGGATGGGGTAGACAGGTGAAAAGAGAGCCACGGGTGTGTTTTTTGGTAGTGACAAAGTTTGCAAAGATTTGTAACGAGGGTAATGGAACCTGTTGTGCTGACATGAAACAGGTAGATGGTCAGCAGTGGGAATGAAATCTGGGTGAAAAAACAAGTCCCTGAAACCCTTGCACTTGATGAAGTAGTGAGTAGAAAGGGAAGAGGCAGGAGAGGAAGAGATTTTAAGAAATAGTATTGGGTAAAAGAAACCAAGAATATCCTTATTCTAAGGTAGAGGAGTGGGCCATGGATTGGGCAGAGGAGATTGAAGTTTGGTATTACTTGACGTGGTCCAAACAGTCAAGTCTAACCTTCACCATCTTAGGCTTTCCCTTGGGTAACAGGACGACTGGTTCTGTGCATTCTGAAGTGGCTGATCAGGCCAATTTGAGACCTGCAGATGCTGCCACTGTGAGGTGGGACGTGCTTGGCAGGTGTGGGTGGGAGGTGTGGGTGCTGGTGCGGGGCTTCTATCTGCTCCTGACAAAGGAACCCGACGTTATTAACACCGTCCTCAATGCTCCACCATTCTGAGCAGTCTTGCGTTGAATAAACTGTGACTCTGTGCTGTTTTTTGAAGTTGCGTATTGAGTAAACCTTGCCCTAAAAATTAATTCCATGCAATTACACAAAAAGTGACCCCCTACAAATAAACAGCAACACAATGAGTATTGTATTTTAAATGCCGAGTGATGTGTGCAGTTACAGTGAACTGTAATACTTTTGAAACTAATACAATTCCATAAAGTGACCCTAAATAAACAGACTCCATACATTGATGCTGTGAATCGCCTGAATACAGTGTAAATCTGTAAACTACTTAGAAACTATAATCTGTTAACTTGTAAAGAAAAACCGTTAACCTGCTAAATAACCTTTGTGAAGTTGTACGATATACAAATCGCACCCTTTTCACTAGTCTATTTTAAAAGCAATTCACATATTTCAGGTGCTGTTTCATGAGTCACTAATTCTGCCTCCATGTGGTGAATTGTTCTATTTGCCAATCAGCAAAGGCAACTAATAAAATGAGCCAGGGATATCTCTGTCCAGTTATCAAAGGGAGGTTTATTTTCATTGATCAGAAATTGTAAAGAAGTTTGAACATTTTGGTCCTTTAGTGCTAAAATAAGTTTCTGAGATGCCTTAGTGCCTTTGTGTGGGGCTTGAGGTGAGGATTGCAGCAAAACCATGGCTTTGAAAGGTTGGGTTGGGGAGGGCTCAGTGTTGGTGGTCCGCTGGCCAATTTTAGTGTGGCAGGTTTTGTATGAATGGAAACTAAAAGCTATTAGTGTGTACGTGAGTGTGATGGTCCCCCAGGGGTAGAGTGAAAGGGGTTAGGTGGTGGGAACACAGCAGGTAGTGGCAGGAACAGGGGAGGGGGTCTTTCAGGTGATCCACAGCCTGTGTGGGATTGTGCAAACTGCTCCACCCCTGTATTGTGTTGTGTAATAAATGATTCAGGCCTGCTCAAGAGCAGTGTACCAACTGGAGAAAGGCTAATTCCAATCTCTTCCCCCCTCCGAGGCCCTCCGTCACACCTCCCCTGCTCTTAACCATGTATCCAGCACTTGATTGGTGTTAACCCATTCCTTGATAGAACCTACATGCGTGATTTGTGTGGACCCATTCTCATTTTATTTTGTGTAGGAAGGAGCTGTAGATGCTGGTTTACAATGAAGATAGACACAAAATGCTGGAGTAACTCAGCGGGACAGGCAGCATCTCTGGATACCCATTCCTTCTATCCAGAGATGCTGCCTGTCCCGCCGAGTTACTCCAACATTTTGTGTCTATCTCGTTTTATTTTCCTCGAGCATTAGAGCTCTGTAATACAATACTTGCCAAAGTGCAGTTCGTTGCGTACAGAAATTATGGATAATGATGGATATTCCACTGCTACTACCCCTTCTCCCTGTCCCTCTATTTCTGGTGGGTTGGAGGGCAAGGCTGAGTTGAATAGTTTTTAGATTTAGATTTTTAGATTTAGAGATACAGCGCAGAAACAGGCCCTTCAGCCCACCGGGTCCGCGCCGCCCAGCGATTCCCGCACATTAACACTATCCTACACCCACTAGGGACAATTTTTGGAGTGTGGGAGGAAACCCACGCAGGTCACAGGGAGAACGTACAAACTTCGTACAGTACAGCACCCGAACCTGAGTCTCCGGTGCTGCATTCGCTTAAGGCAGCAACTCTACCGCTGCGCCACCGTGCCGCCCTAATAAAGCTGGCTGGTGCATTTGCAAGGTTCAAAATTGATCTTGAGATATACAGAGCAAGGGATATGGGGAAAAGGCAGGAATGGGGTACTGATTTTAGATGATCAGCCATGATCATATTGAATGGCGGTGCTGGCTCGAAGGGCCAAATGGCCTACTCCTGCACCTGTTTTTTTTCTATGTTTTCTATGTTTCTATATTTCTAGAGCAGTAGTCCAAGGGTCTCCAATGAGGTGGGTGGGAGGTCAGGACCGTTCTCGAGTTGGTGATAGGATGGTTTAGTTGCCTAATAACAGCTGGGAAGAAAATGTCCTTGAATCTGGAGGTGAGCGTTTTTGCACTTCTGTACCTCTTGCCTGATGGGAGAGGGGAGAAGAGGGAGTGACCGTGGTGAGACTCAATTTGTTATCCCCATGTCTCTTTTCGGTCTCGTATATATACTTTATGCACAATGGACCCTGACACAAAATGTTATTAGGGTACAGTGAGGATTACATACATCCACTCCAAAACAAGGGCTATAGAATCCAAGAATAGAAAAATATATAATTTACTTTGATGCACCTTTTTGTTTGGTAAGTGCTTGTACTTTCTCTTTTCTAGCTCTGTTATGACCGGGACTGCTTGCTGTGGCCATGCCTCACCCTTACGGATTTGGGACCTTCAAAGGTAAGGGATCCGACCCCATGAATCTCAGTCTCTGTTCTTGTGTTGTCACTGGAGCCCTCCTCTTTTCAGAGGGAGGAAGGACCCTGCATTTGTTCAGCACCCTTCACAACCTTCAGTCATTCTTATGTGTTCTACAACTAGTCAGATACCTTTAATGCACAGTCGGCATGATGATGAAACACAGTGGCCAGCTTACGCACAATGGGGAAACTGCCGCAAACAGCAATGAGATGACAACCAGGTTACCTGTTACCAGGGTCCAGACCCTAAACGTCACCTATTCATGTTCTCCAGAGATGCTGCCTGACCCGCTGAGTTATTCCAGCACCTTGTGTCCTTTATTTGTAAACCACCATCTGGTGTTCCTTATTTCTACACCTGTTATTAGAGTTGTTCAAGATACAAATATTGCTTGCAACTCTTGGGAGAACTCTGTTGCTGCTCTTTCGAAAGGTCCATGGATCTTTAATGTTCACTCGGAGGTGAGAGGATCCCTTAGTTTAATATCTCGTCTGAAAGAGCAACTCAGACAGTGCAGCGTTCCTCCATTTTTGCTGGAATTTCTGCCCAGAAACAGACCCTTGGAACCAACACATCGATGCCAAAATCCAGTACCCATGTATACCAACACTTAGGCTTCGATCCTTTTTGCCTCGAGTGCTCAACAAATGCTTCTTAACAGTTGTGAGAATGCCTTCCTCCACCACCCCTTTAGGCAATGCGTTCCAAATTCCATAACCCCTCTGCGTGAAAAAAATATTTCTCTCCTTCTCTCTGAACCTCCTATCTTACCTTAATCCTGTGCCTTTTGATTTCCAGCATCCCTGGGCTTTATGGCCCTCATAATTTGTCTACATAGGACATGGACTATACAGCGTAAGAACAGATTCTTTGGTCCACAGGATCTGTACCCTACATAATACCAAGACCAATTCCTATCTGCTTGCACATAAATATTCTCAATCAGTTCAATCAGATTACCAACCCCCCCACCCCTCACTTGCATCCTTTACTCCACACAAACCCAACCTGACCAATGTCTCCTATAAAGAAAAATCCATCCTTATACAACAATAGTATACTTCCTATAGTGTTCCAACCACAGTATTGTGCACACAATACTCCACCTGTACCCTAGCCAATATTTCATAAAATAGTAGCATATCCTCCTTCTCCTATAGACTGTGCTCCAGTTAATGGAGGCGAGTATTCCATAATAGGAATATTCATATTTTGAGTATCCCCCACCTTATCTGTCAGTGCTGCCGCCTTCCGTGGTCCTTGGACCTGTGCACCTAGAGATCCTTCTGTTCCTCAGTTCTCCCTCAGGACCTACCAGTCACAGCCTGAAGAAGGGTCTCGACCCGAAACCTCACCCATTCCTTCTCTTCCGAGATGCTGCCTGACCTGCTGAGTTACTCCAGCATTTTGTGAATAAATCAAATTGTGTGAAATATTATGTTCTCCCTTGCACTTATCAGGATTAAATTCCATCTGCACTTCTTATCAACTGATCAATAGCACGTTGTCACCTAAGACAACCCTCCTCACTAACAACACCATTGATTTTCCATGCAACCTGCAAACTTGCCAATCATACCTCCCAAATTTGCATCTAAATCATCAGTGTATGTTACAAACAGTAAACATCCCAGCACCGATCCTATGCTGCACCACTGGATGCAGGCTTCCAATCCACTATCGCTCTCCGCCTCCTATTACCGTAGCAATTAAATTTGGCTACAACTTGCCAACTTGTCCTGGAAGGGGATTTGAACCATCAAATTTATGACTTGGAAACAAGAATGCAGCCCACTTAGGGCGGCACAGTGGTCGAGTTGCTGCTTTACAGCGCCAGAGACCCGGTCTCGATCCCGACTACGGGTGCTGTCTGTACAGAGTTTGTACATTCTCCTTGTGACCGTGTGGGTTTTCTCCAGGTGCTCTCATTGCCTCCTACACTTCAAAGACGTACAGGTTTGTGGGTTAATTGGCTTCTGCGAGTTGTCCCTAGTGTGTTGGATAGTGCTAGTGTATAGGGTGATCGCTGGTCGGTGTGGACTGAAGGGCCTGTTGCCACATTGTATCTCTAATGTGTAAAGTCACTTAGCCACAGTTAAAAACCCTGAGGAAGAGACTAATTCAGCGTTTTGTTTTAAGGTGATGGGGAAGAATGAGTAGGGAGGATGTTGATTAACCTCAGCACAATGAGGAAGAAGAGCATGCAGGGAATTGTAGTGGAGAAGGGGAATGGCGGCCTGTAACCATTTCTGTGACAACCACCTCTATATCAGGTGTAGGTAGTAATAATATGAAGCTGTACACTTGAGGGGTCAGTAAACACTGCCAATGATTTTAAATGTGAAGGAAATTTATCGGCCTGTTTTCATTGCAGTGGAGTGATAGCTCAGTGCAGCTGGGGAGCCTGAATCTGCCCAAGTAACAAAGCTGTATTAGTCAGGATTAGCAACACGGACAGACAGGGTTTGAGTTTATCTAGTGAAGAGGCAAGCACAGGCAATTGAAGGAGATTAGTCTTGTCTAATAGTTTAATTTCTCTTTTAACTGGCAATCGCTCTTCATTTGACTGGCAGCTTGTGCAAGTGGTTTAGTGTCGAGCCTGCTGAGAAGGGCAAGAAGTAACAGATCTATTTGTAATAGACAGGTGTCACGTTTAGGTGTTGAGTGAGGCTGTTCAAAGGCTCTGACAGATGATGTGGCCTTTTTCTCTTTCTTTGGTTTGGCTTTCTGTGTTCTCCCACTATCTATCCATAAATTGCTTGCATTTCTTTTCCTTGTCACACCCTTTATACATGTTTTCTGCTCCTTGGTTCTACGTCTCAATAATGTTTTTATTTTCTCACATTCCCGAGTCTAGCAATTTGTCTTTATATTTGTCACTCTTTTTCTGATTTGCTTTATATTTCGCTCTTTTTTCATTCATTCTTTCTTTCTTCATGGCTTTTCAATGATTCAATGAAACTTTATTGCCACGTATACCTAGGTACAGTGAAATGCTTTGTTTTGCAAGTAACGTGATAAAATCATGCAGCAGACATCACCTAGGCAGTACACAAAGAGTCACCACGTTTCTAGCACTGACAAAGTCACAAAATGTTCATAGAACATAGAACATTCTTTCTCTTGCATTCTCTGTTTCTATTTGTTTGCTGGCCTCACATTTAACTGTTAAATGAAAGATAGGCACAAAATGCTGGAGTTTCTCAGCAGGACAGGCAGCACCTCTGGAGAGAAGAAATGGGTGACGTTTCGGGCCGAGACCCTTCTTCAGGCCCGGAGCGTCACCCATTCCTTCTCTCCAGAGATGCTGCCTGCCCCGCTGAGTTACTCCAGCATTTTGTGTCTATCTTCAGTTGAAACCAGCATCTGCAGGTTCTTCCTACACATTTTAACTGTTCAATCATCCAGCCATTTTCAGTTGCTTTCTGTGGAGAAGAGAGAAGGTAAACTCTGCGGGCTGTCATTCAGTGAGCCGTACTGTTTCCTACCAGACCGAATGCGTTGGTTCAAATCTCACTATGGAGACTTTACCTCATAAAAGATACTTGGACAGGTACATAGACAGGATGGGGTGTAGGGGGATGTGGGCCAAACATTGGTGAGCTTGGACAAATTGGGCTGAAGGCCTGTTTCAATACTGTGGACTTGATTACTCTATGTAGGCTGATGCATCCTGTGCGATACTGTAGGTATGTTTGACTGTGTTGGGCATTCTATATGGAAGGACACCCAGGTAGATATAACAGATTCCATGAGACTACTGTTTTGAAGAAGAGCAAGAGGTTCTCTCTGGTTTCCTGATCAACATATACACAAAATGCTGGAGTAACTCAGTGGGACAGGCAGCATCTCTGGAGAGAAGGAATGGGTAACATTTTGGGTTGAGACCCTTCTTCGGATTCGATCTGCTATTTTTTACAACAGTTCGATCTGCCATTTTTCACAACAGTTCGATCTGTCCCATATATCCCTCCTTTGTCAGGTATTTAGCTCCTGCTGATGGTGGGATATTGCTCTTGTTCATTGTGTAAAAATTGTTCATTGTGTTTTTTGCAATGGTGGCCTCGCATTTAAAACTAAACATTTTATTAGCTGAAAAATTATAATTGGGCATCCTGAAAGGAGCTGCAGAAATCCATAAAGGCTGAATTGTAAGTCTTCTCTCTTTTACTGTATTCAGTGGGTCAGTGAGAAACATTTAGACAGGTACACAAATAGGATAGGTGTAGAGGGATTTGGGACAAATGCAGGCAGGTGGGGCTAGTGTAGATGGGACATGTTGGTTGGGCTGGGCAAGTTTGGCTGAAGGGCCTGTTTCCATGCTATATGACTGATTCTAAATGGGTGGGAGCTGTTTTTCTTTCAAAGAATCAACAGTAGGAGTTCAGTCAGTCCCTTGAATCTTTCCCATCCTTCAATACAATGATTACTACTTTGCCTCAATTCCACTTTCCCACTTAATCCCCATATTCTTTGATTTACCCAATTTGACTTCCTGCCTCTCTGGATTGGAGAAAGCCAAAAATTCACAGCACTCTGAGTGAAGAAATATTTCCCCATCTCCGTCTAAAGTGGCTGACTATCCTGAGACTATGCCTCTTGTTCTAAACTTGCCATCAAGAGAAACAGCCAGTCAAAATATACCCTTTTTATGCCTCTAAGAATTTGTTTACTTTTCATTAAAATCACTCATTCCTCTAATGTCGGGAAAGTACTTTAAAGAAACATTCAAGGCTGTGCTTGGTTCATTCATATGGTCTGACCATGGTGGCTTATCAATAACAAAGAGAGTTTGAATTGAGCAAGTCCGTCACCAGCTATTTCTGTATTGTAAATGTATGCACTGTGCCTACTGTGACATGCCAATATTATTGTCAACCTATATATGCCACCCTTGCATATTTGTTTAGTTTATTGTCAGGTGTACCGATGTACAGTGAAAAGCTTTTTTTGCTTGCTAACCAGTTTGTTGTGTGCAAATATATGGGTTACATCCCAGATTTTGGTATTGAAAGAAAAGAATAATTATCAATAATTTGTATATGGTGGAATTGATCTGTATAAATAATTGTGAACTAAATAAGAATATCAAGTGATTTTTGTCTATGTATTAATACATCTCTGGGATTTAGTTCAAGTCTGAAATCAAATCAAGTGAGTCAGGTGGTTTATATACGGAAGTGAATTTAAAAGTTTGTGGTCTAATCAAAATGTTTAGGTAGTTTATACACTGAATTATTATAGATACCTGAGGTATAAGTTGTGTCTGTGCATAGTTTGGTCAGCGAAGATAATGTAAGAATCTGGAAGTTTGGATTTATCGTTTTTTTCCTTGTGGGGGCCAGATGGGCTGCTGTGAAACAGATGTTTTGCTTTCATCCTTTTATCTTCTGTGTGTGTAATCATGTATGTTTTGTCAAAGTACAAAGTAGCCCTGGTACAGGTTTACCTTTGTGAGCCATTGTGATGGCAAATGTCTTGTGTGTGATTGTGTGTGTTTTCTCCCACATATAGGGGCCACCTCGGCCTCCCCTTTTTTTTTGTATCTTCCATTATCTGAAGCTTTTTCTCTGCATGTCGTGCTATTGAAACTCGTGCCCGGGCTTGCGATGCAGGTTCCCACCATTCAAGACAGAACGTCAGGTGTTCGGGTAAGGGAGAGCCCTTTGAAGTAAACCGCTGAAGTCAGCACCAATCAAGGAATAAACACAAGCTGCACTGAGAGGCAACAGAACCTGCCTCAGACTGGACGACAGCTGGACTTGCCGGCAAGCTCACTACAGTCCAGTGGAAAAATAATCTATTTTTTTTCTCTTTCTCGTTTTCTTGTTCATCTTCCTCTAGAGGCCAACTAGTTTGCCAGTTTGACCCAATGTCCAGCATTGTTTAGTTTAGTTTAATTTAGTTTAGTTTACTTTATTGTCACGTGTCTCGAGGTACAGCGAAAAGCTTTTTCGTTGCAACTTATCCAGTCAGTGAAAAGACTATATACATGATTGCAATCAAGCTATCAGTGTACAGATACAGGATAAAGGAAATAACGTTTAGTGGAAGATAAAGTCTAATAAAGTCCAGGATTGTGTTAATGCTGGCTGAGTATAGATTGTGATTGTTGATTCCCCCCCCCCCCCCCCCCCCAAGAATCTGCCCTCATCTGGCAATAGCATACCCCTGCGGTCAGCATAACCTTTCACTGATCGCACCTAGTCCAACTGATATCTGTTAACCAAGCACAGTCTGAGATGAAGTCACGTCTGACTTGCCTGTAGGCTTGGCATAGTATTGTGCTGTTGCCCCTGTAGGCAGCTTTTTATTGATAAACATTGTGTTGGGCGAGGTGTTTGAAAAATACATCAAAAGTAATAAACACACCTTTACATTTTCCCCGCTGGGCTGTTTATAACGAGAATAATGGACACCTGGCAGTGTGTTATAGTCTGGAATCTAATCAAGGTGTTTGGGTAGTTTATATGTAGAATAGTGGATACCTGAGTGTGAGTTACAGGGTAGAATATAATTGAAGGGTTCAGGGGCTTCAATTATTGAATAACATATCTGGAAGTGAATTACAGGATGGAATCTAATAGAGGGACTCAGGTGGTTTCTGCATAGAAAAGCAGATTGGATTTGTGACTGGTCACTTCTGTACGCTTGAAATTAGTTCAGTGGGATAGGTTATGCGATGAGGAAAAATCAAGTAAGACTTGAGTTTGTACTCACTTCAGAAAGTAGAGGGTATCCAACGAAAGATCTCGAGGGAGTGACAGGGTAGCAATTTCCTCTCGGGGTAAGGGGTTAGCCATTTAGGTTTGAGATGTAAGGATATTTCTTCAATGTATAACATTGTAAATGTTCAGAATGGTTCATTTTTGCATGTGCAAGATCCACCGGGAGTCATAGAGTCACACAGCATAGAAACAAGCCCTCTAGCCCAACCAGTCCATGCTGTCCAAGGTGTCCCTCTCAGCTAGTCCCATTTGCATGCGTTTAGTTTATTTACCCTCCAAATCTTTCCTCTCCATGTACGTGTCCAACTGTCTTAAACACTGTTATAGTACCTGCCTCAACTATCTCCTCCAGCAACTCATTCCATATAGCCACCACCTTCAGCATGTTAAAGTAGCCCCTCAGTTTTCTATGAAATGTTGCCTCTTCACCTTAAACTTATGTGCTCTAGTTCTTGATTCCCCTAGCCTGGGTACAAGACATAGTTCAGCCTATCCATTCCCCTCATGATTTTATACGTCTCTATAAAATCAATACATTTCTGTAAGATTAAATATAAGATCGGATTTTTGGAAACTAAAGGATTAAAAAAAAAGAAATAAGTGTAGGATCAGCCATGTTACTGAATAGCAGAGTAGGCTTGAGAGTCCTCGAGGGCTGCTCTCACTGTTATATTGTGTTCTTCTGTGACCTGGGGGTAAATATTTTTTTTATTTAGAATATCACATACCTGCGAGTGAGTGGGATGGAGGGGTTTGAATAATTAATAAACAATATCTAGGAACGAGGTGGCACAGCGGTAGAGTTGCTGCCTTAATGCGCCAGAGATCTAAGTTCATAAGTCTAGGTGCAGAATTAGGCCGTTCGTCCTGACTAAGGATGCTGTCTGTGTGGATTTCGTACGTTCTCCCTGCGACCATGTGAGTTTTCGCCGGGTGCTCCAGTTTCCTCCCACACTCCAGAGAAGTACATGTTTGTAGGTTTATTGGCTTCTGTAAATTATCCCTAATGCGTAGGATAGTGCTAGTGGACTGGGTGATCGCTGGTAGGCGTGGACTGTTTCCGTACCGTATCTCTAAAGATGAAAGTCTAAGGAATGTGCTAAATGTAGTGCGGGAAGGAACTGCGGATGCTGGTATAAATTGAAGATAGACACAAAATACTGGAGTCACAGGCAGCATCTCTGGAGAGAAGGGATGGGTGACGTTTCAGGTCGAGACCCTACTTCAGACTGATGAATGTGCTAAATGTAGTGTTAAACTTTGTTCGGTAGAGGATAAACATCAAATGTGATGGGCTGGATCACTTCAATCCCCTTGTTGGGGGAATGTTTGCAACACTCTGCCAGCTCTAGGAGCTTGTGGTATGACTGGGATTCCTTGATGTGGCATGGTCTCCACGGTGGGATCTTTTGATGTTATCTCACCCTCATCCTTGTAAACTCTGCTCTTTGCCAAACTGAAAGTTTGCCTTCTCTTTATCTACTGAAAGCTTTGCAGAGATGAGATGGGGAACCACATCAAAGAAGACATCTTGTTACTGACCGCAAAGATTCGGAAGTGTACAGACCCACCTGGCAAGATACCAAAGCTCAGATGGTGCTGGGTATTGCACTTTCTGACAACACTGACCTTTCAAAGCTCCCTCTAACTGAAGTGCAATCCAGTCCAACCTAATGAGGTGGCAATGGCTTCTTAACCCTAACTGGACTAAAGCAAGGCCTTTAACAAGGTCCTGCACGGTAACAGATCCGGATGATGAGAAGACTTGGGATTCAGAGTGAGTTAGCAAAGTGGACACAATAGTTTAGTGAAAAGAGGCAGAGGGTGGTAGTGAAGGATTGTTTTTCAGGTGGAGGCCTGCGACCAGTAGTGTGCCACAGGGATCGGTGCTGGGTCTTCTGTCATTTGTCATACGTATTAGTGATTTGGATGGGAACATAGGTAGCATGATTGTATAATGTAAGAAAATAACTGCAGGTGCTGGTACAAATCGAAAGTGTTTATTCACAAAATGCTGGAGTAACTCAGCAGGTCAGGCAGCATCTCAGGAGAGAAGGAATGGGTGACGTTTCGGGTCTCGACCCGAAATGTCACCCATTCCTTCTCTCCTGAGATGTTGCCTGACCTGCTGAGTTACTCCAGCATTTTGTGAATAGGTACCATGATTAGTAAGTTTGAAGATGACACCAAAATTGAGGCAAGACAGTGAAGAAGGTGTCTATGGTTACCATAGGATGTAGATCAACCACACCCATTCCCCCCCCCCCCCCCCACTCTCCTTACACTTACATTCCCCTCCACTGTCTTCACAATTCACAAATATTCTATCTTTATCTCACACCTTTGTCTTTTCATCTCTAGCCTTTGTCCAACCATCTGCTTTGTCCTGCCCCCCCTCTCTTCAAGCTTTCTTCAATCCCACCACAATCAGAAGAAGGATCCCAGCCTGAAACGTCACCTATCCATGTTCTCAAGGGATGCTGCCTGACCCGCTGAGTTACTCCAACACTCTCTGCCTTATTCCTTGTGGTCTTCCTCACAGCTAAGTACTTTAGTTGAGTTTAGTTTAATTTATTAACTGTCATGCACACCGAGGTACAGTGAAAATCCATTTGTTGCGTGCAATCTAGTCAGCAAAAAGACTATACATGATTACAATCAAGTCTACAGTGTACAGATACATGCCAAAGGACTAACGTTTAGTGGAAGATAAAGTCTGATTGAAGATAGTCTGAGGGTCTCCAATGAGATGGATGGTAAGTCAAGACTGCTCTCTAGTTGATGATAGGACGATTCAATTGCCTGATAATAGCTTGGAAGAAACTGTCCCTGTATCTGGACGTTTGCGTTTTCACACTTGTCTGATGGGAGAGTGGAGAAGAGGGAATGACAGAAAATCTTGTGTTTCTGTAGTGTCTTTCACAATCTCAGATGCTCCAAAGTACCTTGCAGCTAATGAAGCACTTTATAAAGTTTAGTCATGAGAGATCGAGGCAGTCAAATTGCGACAGAAAGCAAGAGGAAGCAGTAAAATAAATGGCACAAATCTGTTGAAGTTATGATTATTGAGGGACAGATATAGGCCATGATATCGGAAACAGCATCCCTGATTTTTCTTCACAATAATATGATCTAAGTGTCCAGACTAAGTGTGATGTCGCATCCTATACATGTGCACGTGCAGCATAGGTGTTGTACTAGGTGTCTCAGGCTAGGTCGTGTGCTCAGAACCCACAACCTCTTAACTTACAGACGGGAGAGTCCTGCCCACAGCTGATGCCAGTTAGAATATCAAAAAAAGCAAATCTAACAATTGTGTCTGAATAGTCTGGCAGAACGCGAAGCTTGTGTAAGTTTAGCTTCAAAGGGCAGCTGGGACTCAAGAGGAATAAGGTGTGCATTTGTTTAAAGTATTACTTTGACATCTAAACATTCTTTGAAGTGTTTTTGTTCTATTTTTGAAACTGTTGATGTCTTCAGATTAAGTGTAAAAGGGTGAGAATCTTCCTTTAGCTTCACACCCCAGTCTCTGTTTCTGATTATGCTTTAATTTCCCCGCACTTTGTCTGACGACCTAGATTCTTTGGTAGGGTTGACATCAATGTGGGGTCTGACGTGTAGGGAGCTCAAACAGAAGGGCCATTTAAAATGTGACTATCCTCTCTAAATGACAATTCATTACCTCCACTCCTGGTTTAAAACAAACTCGAGTGCTGTGGTATCGATTGAAATCTTCGAGACTGATATAAAGGGAAAGATAAATGAAATTATGATGATAAATACAGTGATAATCAGATGCAATCTAATAAATCACAAAATAAATGAATAATTTATGTACCCCTTTAAGCACCTCAAGGTGAGGACTTTATTTCTTAGTGATCTTGTAGAGCTGTATAAAAACATGAGGGTGGAGGTAGAGTGAATGTACACAGTCTTTTTTCCATGGTGGGGAAATCAAGAGCCAAAGGTTTAAAGTGTGAGTGGAAAAATTTAATAGGAACCTGAATGGCAACTATTCACTCAGAGGGTGGTGGGTATATGGAACGAGCTGCCAGAGGAGGTAGTTGAGGCTGGTATTATAACAACATTTAAAAGACATTTGGACAGGTACATGGATAGGAAAGGTCTAGAGAGATATGAGCCAGGCATAGGCAAATAGCCTGGATGGGGATCTTGGTCAGCATGGATGAGTTGGGCCGAAGAGCCTGTTTCCACTCTGACTCAAGATGTCTCAAAGAAGTGAGGTGCCTCTGTCGGGTCAGTCAGTGTTTCAAAGTAGGACATTACAGCAGACCATTCATTTGGAAGATCCCACCAGCAAAATACATGATAACTGAAGAACATTGTACTTTCATGATATTGGCAAGGAACGTGTACAAACGGCAAAGGAGGATGTCCCTGCGGGGGTCAGTGGCCAACTGTTCCCAGTACTGGTCCATCCACCTGTGACGAGCATCGTACACAGGAACCGTGCAGTCGGCAGCTTTTCAGCTTCCTCTGATTCAGCAATTGATTCACCTCTACCCCATTGGACTTTATCTCTAGAACTGATGCGCTACGATGCTGAGAGCCTCACTCTGCACTCTGCGTCTTTCCCTTTGCTCCACCTATTCTACTTGAGTTTGACAGTTATATTTACGGATGCCACGTATGATCTATTTGGATCGCATGTGAAACAGAGCTTTTCACTGTACCGAGGTACATGTGATAATTAATAAACTAAACTTAGTTTGTGTTCTCCATCCCAGTTGTGTTCTCTTCTCACTTCTCCTGTGCAGCATTGAGGAAGTAGCACCCGGTGCCATTACTTGTGGGTGGTGTATAAAACTGAGTGTTCAGCTAGTTCTCCAGTTGGAGACTACCAGAGCAAGGGCAGAGGTCTCCCACTGTCAATTTGGTCAGCATTCTTTCCTCATTGGAGAGGTATGAGGCACATCATAACGTTGTCTCCTGGCCTCCCCTCCTCCCCGTCTGCCCCTCTCCCCTGCCTTTGACTCACCTTCAAAAGCAGAGGATGTGAACAAGGTTTGGGTCAATAAGGTCCCTGGGGATCGTTGGCAAATCTCCCAATCTCTCACATTGCCTGACCCTTCCTCCTCTCTCTCTTGTGTTTGTAATTTCTCTCCTTCTCACTCCATTTTTTTTCAATCTCCCCTTTAATGCTCCACATTTATCTACTCTCTTGGATATTCTCAATTCCTGAATCCCATTTTTACCCCAGTGCCTTATCCTCAAGTCTACTTGGCACCCTGTGTGCTATTTAAAGGTTCTCCCTTTTAGATTTTTTAAAGAAAAGCTGATACAGTGACTTTGTAGTGCAACAGCTGATGCAGGCATACCTACCCACCAATACGTCCCGCCTCGAAACTTAATCAGTTAAACTTCACCCCCTCCTCTTTCTCTTTAAGGCTGCACAGCCTGGCTTAGATCCCCACAATGATGTCAACCAAATCTGTGTTGCTACGCAGCCAGCAATGAAAGGCAGGCTGCATTGAAAAGCCTTATTGCACTTCCAACATGCCTCATCGTCCTCCAACCCTGCCGCATTGTGTGTTCTCCTGAAGGGTCGGAGTGGTGCAGAGGGAAGCTTTAGGGTCCCTTGCTTGCAACAAGGGGGCTGGGGGAGGCGGCTTTTGCTTTAATGGTGGGTGGCCCGGTGGAAGGCGGGTTGCATTGTGTTGTGGCACAGTGCAACCACTGGTAGCAACAGATGGTTAATAAGGAGAGGGTACAGTGCCATCTCTGTTTGTTTTTGCCGGAGTAACAAGGGTTGCAGGTCGCTCGCTGTCTTTGCTCGCCGCCTGCCTGCCCCAGTTGCAGGGGGGTGGCTGTTTCTCATCGCTGTGCGACATGACCGTTTACACACACAAACTTAACCTTTACAAGAGGGGTTAAAATAAAAGAGAGAAAAGGCGCCGCCGTACCCAGTGGCTGTGTGGAGGGGAGGGGAGTGGAGGAATCTGGGCTTTGTAAAGGAAGGTATTGCCTGTGCTCAATGCGAGGGCTCTGCAGCTAAAAGAAATCCTGATACGCTGCAGGCAGCTCCAGTCAAGTGAATATTTCTAAAGCGAAAAGCGAGTAAAATTCCCCTCCTCCAGGATTTCTACCCAGACACATTGTGCTTGCTCCACTTGATTGAATGTTTGGTTTTCAAAACTTCATTTTTAAGTTCAGCATTTTTTTTAGTATCTATTTTCCTCTTTCCATACCGTCTACTCTTCCTTGATGTTTTGCTCAGGAGGAATAATCCCTGATCGTAAAAAGATAATTTACGCGTGCTTTTCGCCCAGATGCCTGTCAAAGAATCATGCACCATAGAAACAGGCCCTTCGGCCCAACTTGTCCACGCCGACCATGATGCCCCATCTATACCAGTGCCAGCTGCCCGCGTTTGGCTCATATCCTTCTAAACCTTTCCTATCCATGTACTTGTCCAACAGTTTTTAAAATTGTGTTATTGTACCTGCCTCCACAACCTCCTCTGGCAGCTCGTTTCATATGCCCATCACCTTCTGTGTGGAAAAAGTTACCCCTCAGGTTCCTATGAAATCTTTCCCCTCTCACCTTAAACCTATGTCTTCTGGCTTTTGACTCTCCTACTCTGGGTGAAAACTCTGTGACTCTATGTGCATGACTCTGGACATAATTAACATTGGAGACACTTGACGAGGATCCCTGAAAACTCCTTCACACATTCTCACACTGTATTGCACAAGTGTATTCTTGTACAAGTGTGATCTTGCACATAGATGGTGTCTACCACACTCTTGACCATTGATTAACTATCTCTTGTGTAGGAAGGAACTGCAGATGCTGGTTTATACCGAAGATAGATACAAAATGCTAGAGTAACTCAATGGGTCAGGCAGCATCTGTGGAAAAAAGGAATAGGTGGCGTTTCGGGTCAGAACCCTTCTTCAGACAGAAAGATAGAGGTGGGAAATTTTCTTTCACTTTTCCTCCCCCCCCCCCCCCCCCAACCCCGCAATACAGGGAAATAAGACCATTCGTCGATGTATAAAGCCCTCTGGCTATCTTGGCAATGCCAGGAAACCCAATCTGAATCTGTTTGAAACATTGTTCCTCGCTTTCAGGTGGCCTGCTTTATCGTTTTACCATTCTGGATAGCACATCGTAACCCTGCGACATGACTCCTGTTAATCCGTTAATGTACAAAATTGCAGTGGGCCCAGAGCAGGGAGTTAACCTTTCAATCAGCAGGTCAAATTGTTTCCTAATTCTGCAAATACCCCACAACAGAAACAGTCTGACAACTTCCCAAATGCATTGTACAAAGGGGTCTGTAATTAAAGGATGGTTTCCAATTTCAGTCTGGTCCTTTCACATTTACTTTAGTTTAAAGATACAGCACTGAAACAAGCCCTTCGGCCCACTGTGTCTGCGCGACCAGCGATCACCCCGTACACTAGCACTATCCTATACACTGGGGACAATTTACAATTTACAGAAGCTAATTAACCTACAAACCTGTACGTCTTTGGAGGGCGGAAGGAAAGCGGAGCACCAAGAGAAAACCACGCAGTCACAGGGAGAGTGTGCAAACTCTGTACAGGAAGGTACAAACTCTGTACAGGAAAGTACAAACTCTGTACAGTTTCATGTCATGTATGTCCTGGATGAGGCCATTGAGCCCTTCAATCTGCTAGCTCATCAATGATCTGTGATTCTAACAACCACTTCTAGGCTCCATTTAAAAAAATACTCTCCAGTAAATATCTATTAATCTCCGTTTTAGATGTATATCGTAACTCTATAGATTTAATAAGAACTTGAAGGCAATTATTCTCACATTGATGGTGGTGGGTATATGGAACAAGCTGCCAGGGGAGTTAGTTGGGACAGAAACAATAATATTTAAAAGACATTTGGACGGTACATGGATAGGAAATATTTAGAGGGATATTGGTCAAATGCAGGCAAAGGGGACTAGCATAGATGGAGCACTTTGGTCACCATGGACGAACTGGATTGAAGGGCCTGTTTCCATGCTGTATGATTCTAATTAGAGATTGACAACAAATGTCAGCCTTGCATGGCTCACATAATAAGACCATACATCGATGTTTAACAGAGTTCAGTCCTTCCCTGCAGTCACTTCCAAGTTTTGTTCTATATCACAAGGCTGCTTATTTCTGATCATGCTGAACATGTTTGTTATCCCTTCTGTGTGTAAATATGACGCCTTTAAAATAGCAAATTGACCCAAGGCAGGAGGATTTTAGAAAAAAAAGTTAAATCATCAAATGAAATCAGGGATTTGTCACAGGAGTCTATATATTTTTAAAAAACAATTTGTTATTTTTGGTTTTTGACATAGCGTTTGTACAGGTTACTGTGATGTCAGCTGCCAAGTGGTCATACAGATAGTCAGGTGGATAATAAAATTAAACCATGGACCTAGATCCTGGCTGCACAGTTGGTCCAAGTGTTCACCAACTATATGAAGTCCGGGGCTATGGGTCGAAGCACGAGAATAGGGTTGAGAGGGTGAGATAGGTCAGGCATGATTGAATGGTGGAGTAGATTCGATGGACCGAATGGCCTAATTCTTCTCCTATAACCTATGAACATCCCCCAGCCTCACCATTCTGTTCTTTCTGGTTCCTGCCTCTGATTATAGGTTTCCCCATGTATTGAACACAAGATGCTAAAGTAACTCAGCGGGTCAGGCAGCACCTCTGGAGGACATGGATAGGCAAAGTTTTGGGTCGGGATCCTATCCAAAACATCACCTATCCATGTCCTTCCGGAAATGCTGCTTGACCCGCTGAGTTACTCCAGTACCTTGTGTCTTTTTTCCCCCTGCACCTGCAGTTGTTTGTCTCATCTCTCTATGACATTCCCATTACTGGCCCAAAGCATCTAGAAAAGAGATCCATTTGCATTTCTACAGTGTCACGTTCTAAAACATATTACAGTTAATTAATTCCTTTCAAAGCAAACTGATGAATGTGATTTAGAAAAAGCAACAGAGCAAGATTCTACAAATATGGATGAGATTCCTGACCAGATATTCTGCTCGAGGAATCCGCAGACTAGATAGAAGACTGAAGAAGGGTCTCCATAGACACAAAGACACAAATTGTAAAAAATCAAAGTGCTGGAGTAATTCAGCGGGTCAGACAGCATCTCTGGAAAACATGGATAGGTGACGTTGCCATTCTTTTTCTCCTGAAATGCTGCCTGCCCTGCTGAGTTACTCCAGCGCTTTATGCCTTTTTTTGCAAGGCAGCATCTGCAGTTCCTTGTTTCTAGCCCAGATAGAGTCGCAGTATAACTTCACACCTGGACAGAACTGAAACCAGCGAGTTCAAGAAACTAGAGTGACGATCGGAGAAAGATTGTGATTTTTAAAACGACTTTTCCTGGACCACCACCAGTGCAGATCTGATGGGGCAGGAATTCCCAAGCATTTGTAAATTGAATTATAGCATCATTGTAGTTAATAGAGGAAAACCCATATACATTCAAAGGTACCTGTGCAATAAGCGGGGTTTAATGATGTTCTGAGGCTTCCGCATGAGCGGCACTGGCTGGGTGAAAGGGTTAAACAATGGGCCTCTTTGTTCTCCGCTTTGTTGGCATGTGAATTTTCCCACTCGCAATTGGGACGAGTCCCCCCCCTCCACCAACTATGATTCCCAGTATCTTTTTTAAACACACTCTTTCAAACCCACTGGGCTGGTACCGAGACTTTTCTTCAACTACACTCCTTCGAGAACCCCTGAGAGGAGAGCGGGCACTGTAAGTAACAAAACTGTGCTTGGTCACCTCCTACTCGCCAGTTCACTTTGAGATAGACCATTCTCCTTTTTCATCCAAGGGGTTTGTCCACTTTGTTGATCTCTGCACACGGAAGGCATGACACCTCTCACCAAAACACAAAGAGCTGGAAGAACTCAACAGGTCAGGCAGCATCTGTGGACGTAATGGACAAATGACGATTCGGTTTGATGTCCTTCTTCAGGGACAGAATTAAAAAAGATGCAATTGAGGTGGTAAAATTGGGGAACTGGAGAGAGAGACAGTGAGACTACTCCGCAAGAAATTGCAGAAAATTGTGGACACATCCCAGATAATCACAGAAACCAACCTCCCTTCCATTTACTCCATCTACACTTCATGCTGCCTCGGCAAGGCCACCAGCATATTCAAGGACCAGCCTTACCCCGGTCACTCCCTCTTCTCCCTTCGGGCAAGAGGTACAGAAATGTGAAAACGCACACCTCTAGATTCAGGGACAGTTTTTTCCCAGCAGTTACCAGGCAAATAAACCATCCTATCATCCATTTGGGAGTGGTCCTGTTACCATCTACTTCATTGGAGACCCTCAGACTATCTTTAAATGGACTTTACTGGACTTTATTTTGCACTCAACGTTATTCCCTTGATTCTGAATCTGTACACTGTGGCCGGCTCGATTGTAATCACATGTAATCGTTCAGCTGACTGGTTAGCATGCAACAATAGCTTTTCATTGTACCTCGGTACACGTGACAATAAAGTAAGCTAAACTAAACGTGGGAATGAGAAAGGTGTAGGAAAGAACTGCAGATGCTGGTTTTATCGAAGTGTAACCTACCCAAGCAAAATATGAGGTGCTGTTCCTCCAATTTGCACTGGGCCTCACTGACAATGGAGGAGGCCCAGGACAAAAAGGTCAGATTGGGAATTTACTTGCACCTCCTTGTGAGGCGCAGCGCAAATTGGAGGAACAGCACCTCATATTTTGCTTGGGCAGCTTACACCCCAGCGATATGAACATTGGCTTCTTTAACTTCAAATAGCCCATGCTTTCCCTCTCTCTCTCCATCCCCTTCCCCTTCCCAGTTCTCCCACCAGTCTTACTGTCTCCGACTACATTCTATCTCTGTCCCACCCACTCCCCTGACATAAGTCTGAAGAAGGGTCTTGACCCGAAACATCACCCATTCTTTCTCTGCAGAGATGCTACCTGTCCCGCTGAGTTACTCCAGTATTTTGTGTCTATCTTCGAAGAGAAAGGTGTGCCAATTCCAACTTGAGTAAGTAAGATTGGAGTTGCAGGGATGGGATCCTGTAACTTGAGTGAGATCAGAGCAACACCTGAAGTCATGGTTACACATGGGGCAACCTGAGTTGAAACATTCAGCAGGACCTGGCATCTTGGTTTCAACCGCCGACTGACCCACAAACCTTCAAACCGTATGGCCCGCTCAGGGTGGGGGGGTTGGAGGTCAATGCTGAGGTTTGCTCATCTAGGCGGTGAGTGTGGGAAGCCGTTGGCGAGTCCAAGAATTGAGCGCGGGAACCTCCTCTGACATTCCACACTCAGCAGAGAGCCTTTCAAGACCAAGTTGCATTTCTGTACTGCCTTCCAGAAAGCCCACATGACTTGGAGTTATAGAACTTACAGGGGATGTAAACTGGCTCTTAGGCCCAACTCATCCAATCCAACCAAGTTGCCTAAATGCTAGTTGCTCATCCCTTTGGGTTTTTCAGTTACATAATTTTCTTTGTTGAACTAAATTAAAGTGCATGTTGCACTCAAAAGCGCTTGAATAGTTGGTTGGGAAGACGGTCAAAGTGAAAGATAGAGGACTGACATAATTTTCAAGAGCAGCCAGCTCCTGTGCCCGGGCCATATCCCTCCAAACTTTTCCTATCCATGTATCGGTCCAAGGGTCTTTTAAATGACTGACCCATACTTCTGCTTAGCACTCAGTTATATTCATTAGAGCTTCCTCTTCCATTTTGATGCCACTCCTTATATCCCTTTGGAGATGAAGGAAATCAGAGGATTTGGGTTATTGCGGGAAAGTGCCAGTAATCAGCTACAAACTGATTGAACGGTGGAGCAGGTAAGGGGTGTGGAAAGGTCTGCTCCAGTTCCAGTATTAGAGTCATATAGTCATAGCGCCATTCATACAGTGTGGAAACAGGCCCTTCGGCCCAACTTACCCACACCGACCAACATGCCCCATCTACACTAATCCCACCTGCCCGCGTTGGCCCATAATCCTCTAAATCTTTCCTATCCTTGTATCTGTCCAAAGGTCTCTGAAACATAATGATAGTGCTGCCTCAACTACCTCCTTCGGCAGCTTGTTCCATATAGCCACCACCTTTTGTGTATTAAAAAAAGTCACCCCTCAGGTTTTTTCCCTCCTCATCTTAAACCTGTGTCCTCTGATTCTCGACTCCCCTATTCTGGCAAAATACTCTGTGTGTCTACCCGATCTATTCCTCATACACCTCAATAAGATGACTTCTCATCCTCCTGCGCTCCAAGGAATCGAGTCGTAGCCTGCTTAACCTCTCCTTATAATGCTGGCCCTACTAACCAGGGCCAGCTACGTCAGCACCTTGTCTTGTTTTGTAAACCAGACTCTGCAGTTCCTTGTGTCTACTTTGAATGATCTTTTTTGATTCCCCTGTCTTGGCCTAATCTTGACCCTCTGTGCCACCCATTGGGAGAGCTGAGACTCTCCGCCTGGCACCACAGCCTGCTAGCATCGTGACACCTTGCAAGGACTCGTGTAGGTACACAGGACACCAGAGGACGCTGAAGATAGACACAAAATGCTGGAGTGACTCAGTGGGTCAGGCAGTAAAAGAATAGGTGACGTTTCTGGTTGGAACCCTTCGACAGACAGTCTGAAGAAGGGTCCTGACCCGAAAAACATCACCTATTCTTTTTCTCCAGAGGTGCTGCCTGACCCGCTGAGTTACTCCAGCATTTTGTGCCTATCTTTGGTGTAAACCAGCATCTGCAGTTCCTTCCTTCACCAGAGGAAACTATACAGATATAGTCAGACGGACACCGACCGGGTTGTTTTGAAAGGTGCGTGTTTGGCACAAAGCCTTTGGAACGTTGTTGCTGAAGACAAAAAAACAGCTTTGCAAGAATAAAAAGGGAGCCTCACAGTGAGAGTGCTTTGTTGAAATTGTGAAGATATCAAATTCCTTCCTTCCCTGGACTTTCTCACATCTTTTATTTTTAAAAGAAATATCAAACACCACTGAAATGACGGGATGCATTTAATTTGCATCTGGGACTTTTCATGTCCTCCCGGCGGGTGAATCCAGGACAACATGGGGGCCTCCCTCAAATGAGCTTCAGGTTCCGAGGCATCCATCTCGCCAGCCAGGCTGGTGTGGGGCATCTGGCCAACCAGTGTCTCCTCACTCCCTCTCCAGCCACGGCCATCAACATTTGTTGACTCCACCTGCTTAAATATCACCTCATTTGACAATCACCAATGCTTCCTCAACTATTTGATTACATTTATTGGTTGTTCAAGCTGTTCAGGTTCCTCAAAGTCTACAATGGTTGAAAGCAGTGAGTTCAGAGTAGAAGTTATGCCTTGGTGCCTCCATCTGCAATCGGTTTCTGAACTTCCTGACTGGCAGAATTGGTCGAAACATTTCCTCCACCTAAACCTCGACAATGTAGAAACAAGGAACTGCAGATGCTGGTTTAACTAAAAAAGACCCAAAGTGCTGGAGTAACTCAGCAGATCAGACAGCATCTTCGGAGAACATGGATAGGTGACAGTTTGGGTCAGGACCCTTCCCCGATTCAAAATGGCAGCTACCTATGTTCTCCAGAAATGCTGCCTGACCTGCTGAGTTGCTCCAGCACTTTGGGTCTTCCTTTGAACCCTCAACAATGATGCTCCTCAGGTGTTTGCTCAGTCTCTTGGTCTGCTCCATGTACACTGATAACAGAGTACCAAGCACAGCGACAGCTCATGCTTTAAGGTCACCGATGATGCCAGTGCCGTCAGCCAGATCAACACCAATGATGAGACAGAGTACGTAAAAGAGTTCAGGATCCTTGTATCATGGTGTCAGAACAACATAACCCTTAACATCAACAAGACAAAAGAATTGGTTGTTGACCTCGGGAAGCAAGGGAGGCAGAGAATGCAAACCCATCTGCATCATCAGAGCTGCTGTAGAGATGGTTGACAGCTTCAGGTTCCTGGACCTAACCTGGTCCCCTCACACTGATGTGGTGATCAGGAAAGCTCATCAGCATATTTACTTTCTTAGGCACCTGAGAAAATTCGGCGTTTCTTCAAGGATTCTCTTGAACTTCCACAGATGTGCCACAGAGAGTATTCTGATGGTATGCATCTCAGCCTGTTCTGGCAACTGCTCTGCTCTTGACCACCTGAACCTGCAGAGTGGTGAACACAGCCCAGTCCATCACAGGCTTCCATCCGGTCCATCCTCATGGCGCGTTGCATGAGGAAGGCTGGAAGTATCGTCAAGGATGCCTGCCATCCCGACCATTCTCTTTTCTCTCTTCTACCTCTGGGAGAAGATACAGAAGCTCAGACATTCAGACTTAAGAACAGCTTCTTCCTCACTGCCAGCAGACTCCTGAACTAATTGCCTTTTTCACACCTACTTCCCAGAGGTGCTGGCTCAAACTCTTACTCCCAACTCTACCTCATTCGGTGATTCCTTTAGTGCACTTTATTTTTGTACTACACCAGATTAATCCTCAATCTTGCACTATTTTGCTGATTTATATTTGAAACAAACTTGGAAGTTGCTTTGCACCCTGGAGTATATGACTATAAACTAACTTTAAACCTCCTTCCCATCTTAAATCTGTAACCCTCAGGCTGTAGACCCCGGCCTTGGGAAACACACTCTGGCTTTCTACTGATCTATGCATCTTATACTTTTACATACCTCTATCATGTCACCTCTCAAACCCCAGGAAAATCAGAGCCAGCCTTGTAACTCAAGCCCTCCAATCCAGCTACAATGCCAGTATACAGAATGGTATTATTTGTGCAGCACGGGGTGTTAAATAATTAAAGGAGTACTGAGTTATTTTTAACATATTCAGCTGTTTTGAACATTGTAATTCATAATGCTATTATGTAATAGATGTACAGGAATGTTACATGCAATAGCATATATTGTCATATATATTAATACAAACAGTTTCACAATATAGAACACAGGACAGTGCAACCTTCGGCCCACAATACCCGTTCCGAACCTGATTCTAAGGCCAACTTTTATCTGCCTGCATGTTATCCGGGGCAGTAGAGTTGCTGCCGTACAGCGCCAGAGACCAGGGTTCGATCCTGGCCACGGGTGCTGTCTGTACGGAGTTTGTACGTACCCCCTGTGACCGCGTGGGTTTTCTCCGGGTGCTCCGATTTTCTCCCACACTTCAAAGATGTGCAGGTTTGTGGGTTAATTGGCTTCTGTAAATTGTAAATTGTCCCTGGAGTGTAGGATAGAACTAGCGTATGGGGTGATCGCTGGTTGGTGCGGACTCGGTGGGCTGAAGGGCCTGTAACCACACTGTATCTCTAAAACTAAAAACACTGTCCATATCCCTCCATATCCATGTGCTGATCCATGTCTCTTAAACACCACTATCGTATCTGTCTCCACCCCCCGGCAGTGCGTGTAAAAAAACCTGCCCCGCACAAATCCTTTAAACTTTGCCCCTCGCACATTGTAAAGCTTTCTTGTTGCGTGCTATCCAGTCAGCAGAAAGACTATATGTGATTACAATCAAGCTGTTCACAGTGTACAGATATAGGACAAAGGAAATAACGGTTAGGTCAAGTCCAGTAAAGTCCGATTAAAGATAGACCGAGGGTCTCTAATGAGGTAGATGGTACCGCTCTCTAGTTGGTGATAGGGTTAGGGCGAGCATAAATGGAGCATCTTGATTGGCATGGGCAACTTTCTCCCTCTCTTCTCTCCCCCCCCCCCCCCCCCCGCGCTCTCCCTCCCCCTCTCTTTCTTCCACCCTCTCTCCCCCCCCTCTCCCACTCCCCCTTTCTCTCTGTTCTTCTGTTTTCAGCTCTTCATATGATGACGGAGGAAGACCCTGTATCACTGGCCCAAGGCGTTTGTGCAGTCCTGTCTGTTTGTGTGTTTAATCACAGAATATGTTTCTCTAAGTGATGCTGGTTGTGGGTTTTTTTTGATGTTCAAAGTGTTGACTGAGGATTCTTTCCCTTTGAATCTCCTGTATCATGTCCCATCTCGTCCTGCTCTCTGAGTTCACCCACCGGGTGCTGCGATAAGGGATTGGCCTTTGCTCCGCTCTGTTGTCTCGGGGTGGTGCTATAGAACAGTGCCCTGGTGCGGCAGACCCAGAGGCTGCCGTATGCTTATCTACCAACCCAGCACTCGCTGTCTGAGACCTGATCGGCAAAGTGGCGCAGAGGTAGAGTTGTTGCCTTGTAGCACCAGAGACGTGTGTTCCATCCTAACTATGGGAGCTATCAGTACAGAGTTTGCACGTTCTCCCTGTGACCACGTGGGTTTTCTCCAGGTGCTCCGGTCTCGTCCCACATCCCAAAGACGTGCAGGTTTGTAGGTTAATTGTCCTCTGTAAATTGTTCCTCGTGTATAGGATAGAACTAGTGTACAGGTGATAGTTGGTCGGTGTGGTGGTTGGGCCAAAGGGCCTGTTTCCACGCTGTATTATTATGCATACGGCATGCATTATTATTGTCTCTTTATGCACTATCAGTGTCTATTTATTTGTCTGTTTCTTTTCATATACTGAACCTCTTTTCTTTATTGTGGGTATTACAATGTTTACATATCTGTTTGGCTGCTGCAAGTAAGAATTTCATTATTCCGTTTCGAGCCATAAAACAATAAAACACTCGACTTGGCTATCTCTAAACTAAACTTCCAGAGGCAAGGGAGAGTGTGTTTGATTGCAGAACAATGACATTCTTATTTGCTGCAGCTTTACAAGCTACTAACGCAATCACACACACAAATAAAAATATACAATACCCACCCTGCACAATCCTAACCACAACCCTACCTCAGCAACTATGATCTTCTATCTGCACTGTTTTGGTTGTACTGTGGACTTTGCTTGGTTATCAAGTATTCCTGATTACTAATTTATTGTCTTATTGATGATTACCTGTTTGTCTGTGCATTGCTGCGTTAATGAACCTGTTAAGCTGCAGCAAGTAAGAATAGTGCTAGTGAGCGGGGATCGCTGGTTGGCGTGGACTTGGTGGGCTGAAGGGCCTGTTTCTGCACTGTATCTCTAAACTAAACTATAATTGCCCTGCCCCTGAGAGCGAGGCTGTGCAGCAGGGGTTAAAATCTTGACTCCAGTGGGTTTGGGTTACCTCCAACGTGGAGAATCTGCAACACAATAACACTCCACTGCAGGTTAATGTCAAGGATTAGTCGAACTACTTGACGATAAAGCTTGTGAAGGGATGCTTACAAGAGCCTGTTGCCATGGCCGGCCGAGCTAATTTGGCTGGTTGCTAGGGGCAAGGTATCGAGGTGCAATGTAGACATGCCCAGTCACGGCCAAGGGGAGAATTGAACATTGACAAAGAAATTGTTACTCTAAATAATCTTCTCTTTGGAAAGCGAGTGGGGACAGGTCTCCCCCAGTGTGTGATTAGCTGTGATCAGAGCAGCGTAGTTAGTCTCTGCACCGTCTGCATTGGGGCGCTATGTTAGATCTCCAGCACTTCGCTTCAACTAATAAGCTCCTTTTGCAAACCGTTCCACCGGACAATGGTGTTTATTTATATTTTAACATTGCCTGGCCTTTTCTCTCTGTTCCACTCCAACTTTTGGTGTGGTCTCCATCTTAATAAGGTCTGACCCCGCTGATATGCCGGGTCAGTCAAATAAAATAGTCACTGCTCTCTTTTGCCTGTGTGCTGGCGGCCTTGCTCTTTAAAATGTGTTGCAAACTTCGGTCAGCGTTGTCCTGTGGAACAGCTCCATCCAAGAAATTGCAGAGTTGTGGACGTAGCCCAGACCATCACACAAACCAACCTCTCGTCCTTTGACTGCATCTGCACTTCACGTTCCCTCAGCAAGGCCACCAGCATAATCAAGAACGAGTCTCACCCCCGGTCACTCCCACTTCTCCCCTCTCCCATCAGGCAACCGATCCAGAAGTATGAAAACACACACCTCCAAATTAACGGACAGTTTCTTCCCAGCTGTTATCAGGCAACCGAAACCATCGTATCACCAACTAGAAAGCGGTCCTGAGCTACCATCTACCTCATTGGAGACCCTCGGACTAACTTTAATCAGACTTTACTGGACTTTATCTTGCACTAAACATTATTTCCTTTATTTTGAATCTGTACACTGTGGACGACTTGATTGTAATCATGAATAGTCTTTTTGCTGACTGGATAGCACGCAACAAAAAGCTTGACACTGTACATCAGTACATGTAACAATACTAAACTAAACTGAAACGATGTCTTCCCTCAGCCACGGGTGAGACTGAAGGATACGGTAGTGATGTTCAAGCGGCTTTTAGACAGGCACACGAATACACAGGGATAGACACAAAATGCTGGAGTAACTCAGCGGGACAGGCAGCATCTCTAGAGAGCAGGAATGGGTGACGTTTCAGGTCGAGACACTTTTTCAGAATGAGACTGATACACAAGGAATGAAGGGATTATATGCAGGCAAGGAGATTAATTTAACATCATGTTCAGCGTAGACATGGTGGGCCAAAGGGCCCGTTCTTGTGCTGTACTGTTCTATGATTGTTTCTCAGTGATATTTCGATATTTGGAATAACGAAAAGCAGTTTAACAAAGTCTGGCGCCACTGATATAAACTGAAAAGAGTGCAGAAAAGATTTATGAGGACGTTGCCAAAACTAAAGGGCCTGAGCTACAGGGAGAGGTTGGGCAAGTCAGGACTTTATTCCTTGGAGTGCGGGAAGCGGAGGGGTGATCTTATGGAGATGTACAAAATCATGTGGGATAGATAGGGTGAAAGCGCAGAGAAAGCAACATGCCCCATCTACACTAGTCCCACCTGCCTGCATTTGGTGCATATCCCTCTAAGCCTATCCTATCCATGAACCTGTCTAAATGTTTCTTAAATTTTACGATAGTACCTGTCCCAACCACCTCCTCCGGTAGCTCGCTCCATACACCCACCAATCTTTGTGTGAAAACATTGTCCCTAAGGTTCCTATTAAATCTTCCCCCGTCACCTTAAACCTATGTCCTCTTGTTTTCAAATCCCCTACTCTGGGTAATAGACTTTTACCTGATTTACCTGATTATATACCTCCATTTACCTGATCTATTCCTCTCATGATTTTGTAGACCTCGATAAGATCACCTCTCATCTTCCAAGGAATAAAGTCTTAGCTTCCCTATAGCTCAGGCCCTCGAATCCTGGCAACATCCTCGTAAATCTTGTCTGCACCCTTTCCAGCTTGACGACATCTTAATCAATGCTGTGTGTCTGATCCATTCCAGTGGCCATCTGGAGAGCAGCCTGGGGTCGGACTTCCGAAGGGGAGCCGGGGTCCTGGACATCTTGTACGAGAGCCCCACGGTCGTGCTGAGTTGCGGGTACGACTCCTACATCAGGCAGTGGGACACACGGGCCGGCACCAGGTAAGCCCAGCATCTCCAGTCTCCGAGCACCTCTCCCCGCTCCTCCCTATCTGCACACGCTCGCTTGGAAAAAACAAGAGTCGTGCTTTGGTCTCGTCTGTTCCACGGCCATGAGATGCCCCAAACCATTTCCCAGCCAGTCACGGATTCATACAGCACAGAAACAGGCCCCATCTCAGCTAGTCCCACCTGCCCACGTTAGGCCCATATCCCTCTAAACCTTCAAATAATGCTGTACATCAGCATGATCATACTCAAGTATAAGGATGCAGAGGGGGAAGGAAATGTGAGGAGTGGGAGGTGCGGGATGGACAGGGGAGACAGGGGGGATTCACCTGCAGGGAACCCAGACCTGTGTAAACAGAGAGCTTGTAGCTGTACAGTGCTGTGATTCTCCCTCTCCCTGTGGCGTAATGCTGCCATCTGCTGGATAGATTCATACTCTTGCAAACACTTCCACACTGAGGTGAGCAATGTGGCTGATATAGACTTTTCGACTTTAGAGATACAGCGCTGAAACAGGCCCTTCAGCCCATCGTTCACGCCGACCAGCGATCACCCCATACACGAGCACCATCCTACACGCTGGGGACAATTTACAGAAGCCAATTAGCCCACACACCTGCATGGCTTTGGACAAACCAGAGCACCCGGAGAAAACCCACGGTCACAGGATGTACAAACTGCGAACAGACAGCACACCCAGGATCGAACCCGGGACTCTGGCGCTGTGAGGCAGCAATTCTACGACTTTCATTCAGAGGGTGGTGGGTATATGGAAGGAGCCGCCAGAGGAGGAGAGCTCCCAGATTCAAGGACAGTTTCTTTCCAGCTGTTATCAGGTAACTGAACCATCCTTTCACTAACTAGTGAGCAGTCCTGAGTTACCATCTACCTCATTGGAGACCTTTGAATTGGACTTTACTGGACTTTATCTTGCACTAAAGGTTATTTATTCCATTTATCCTGTATTTGCACACTGTGGGGGACTTCTTTTTAATCATGTAGTCCTTTCGCTGACTGGATAGCACGCAACAGAAAAAGCTCGACCAGCTGCACCAAGGTGCTTCCCAAATGGCGCATTCTCAGTTCTAACCTGCCCCTTCTGTAACAGGCGCTGTGTGTCGGAATGGGAGGAGCCCCACGACAGCGCTCTCTACTGCCTGCAGACCGACGGGAACCACATGATCGCCAGCGGCTCCTCGCACTACGGGGTGGTCCGCCTCTGGGACAGGAGGCAGTCAAAGAGCCTCCAGGTAGGATGGGTGTGGCAGAGGGTTTGACCAAATCATCCGTGATCACCCGGAGTGTGATTGTCCTCCTGGTGGCTCCTGTCTGTGGGTTTTGAGGAGGCTGATCCTGAAGCCACAGACGTTCTGATCCTCCAGGTGCACGCCCATGGGTGATGTCTTTACCGTAGGGAGACTGGTGCACGGACAAGCATCACACTGGCCCTGACAGATACTGACCTGGATCAACAGCATGGGATCCACCACGGTTGGGAGTCTCTCCCTGCGGCCGCCTTCTCGGCCGTTGTGGACCCCACCCAACGGCCAGCCATCATCCTCCGCCTGTTCCACCGCCGATATCTTTGTGGGCAGGAACCTTCCCCTCGTGCTCCCAGCCAGGAGCACAGCTCCACACAGTTGTCAGGATCTCAGTCACACGCAGGCATCTCTACCACAACAAAGTGGTGACCTTACATTGTAGACACCTGGTAATTGAACCCATTTCCTTCCCACTGGAGGCCAGGCAGCAGCACCCTGGCACCAACAGTACAAGGTTTTGGGTGGGCAATGGTGACTGTGCATCCTTGAGAAAGGAGTTGACTTACTCTCGTCTGAGGGTTGTCTCCACGTCATCAGTTGTTGAGGCAAGGGACCCTGACACGTTTTCGAATCATTGAAAACATAACTTCCCTTTCCTTTTGCCTAATGCAAATTGGAGGAACAGCACCTCATATTTTGCTTGAGCAGCTTACAACCCATCAGTATTAATATTGATATCTCTAACTTCAAGAAACCCTTACATCCCCTCTCTGTTTGTCCAACCCCCACTCTAGTAATCGTACTAGTTTTACTGTCGTTCTGCTGAGTTTCACTGTTTGTATCACTCATTATCACCTTCCCCACAGCCAACAATGGACCATCATAGGCTGTACCATTCCTTGATCATCGTTGCTGGCTTTAGTTTGTTCTATGTACATTTTCATATCTCTCGTTTCCCTCTCCCCAGACTGTCTGAAGAAGGGACTCGACCCGTAATGTCACCAATTCCTTTTCTCCAGTGATGTTGCCTGACCCTTAGGGAGTGGATGATGAAGTGGGATAACATAGAACCAATGTGAATAAGTGATCGATGTTCAGCATGGGCTTGGTGGGCCGAAGGGCTTGTTTCCATGCTGTATCTCTGAACTAAACTAAACTAAATTAAACTTATCCCATCCCGGTCACAGCTTCTTCTCCCCATTCCCATCCGGCTAAAGGAACCGAAGCTTGAAATGCGTGCATCACCAGACGCAGGAACAGCTTCTTGCTCTATCTTTCAATCCATCAAAAATGACAAACTGGGCACAAATTGGAGAAGGCACGTTTCCGAGCTAACTGTTGTTCTGTTTCCTCTTCCACCAGATGTTCTTCCTCTCTTCCCCCAACAGCAGTCCCGTGTATTGCCTCCGGTTTACTACCTCCCACCTCTACGCTGCCTTAGCCTATGCACTTTACACACTGGACTTCACATCCTCCAACTCGTGGCTTGCCAAGTAAAGGGCCCCAGACACCAACGAGACATATCCAGGACGGTGCTACTGAAGTCAAGATTTGCCGAGCACACTGGCAAATGATGCATTCGGAACAGACACCACTCCTTCACCCTTCCAGCTCTGCAGTCATTAAAAATCACCTTCTGTGGCTTTTTTTAAAATATAAAAGAGAGCGTTCTTTATTTGCAATAACTTTTATATGACTAGTGAATGAGATTGTCCATTCGCTGGAAGCGTCATCTGTAACTGGATTTGGGTACAGTCGGAAGGTGCTAAAGGCTACACCAGTGTTCGGATGTTTGAATGCAATTTTTAAAAAAAAGTAAAACCTTGCATTTCCAAGTGACACAGCCTTATCTATCAGTTGTCTCATGTTGTAATGCAAGCAAAAGCAACAGCTGGTTTGTGCAGAAGTTGTATACACAGAAATGCATACAATTATGACTTGAAAGACATTTGGACAGATATATGGATAGAAAGGGTCTAGAGGACTATGTGCTAAATAGGACTAGCCCTGTATGCCAACTGTGTGCAGTGGTAGTTGTTGCCTCACAGTACCAGAGACTCAGGTTCAATGGTGACCCCGGGTGCTGACCCCGGAGTTTGTACGTTCTCCCCGTGACCGCATGGGTTTCCTCCGGGTGCTACGTTTTTCTCCCATAGCCCAAGACGTGCAGGTTTAGGTTAATCGGCTTGTGTAAATTGACCTGGTGTGTAGGATAAACCTAGTGTAAAGGTGATCGCTGTTCTAATGGCCTAATTCTGCTCCATGAACAAGCCGAAGGACATGTTTCCATATTCTATGACTGACTTTGTGAGAGCTACTACACGGAGTGAGGTATCCCAGCAAGTGACTGAAATCGTGAAGGGCTTTGAGGGCTTGGGAGACAAATGTCACGACAATATCCAATGTAGAAAGCATTTTATTGGGATGCATCGCAGCTTGGTTTGGGAACTGCTCCATCCAACACCGCAAGAAATTGCGGAGAAGTGTGGATGCAGCCCAGATAATCACATAAACCAACCTCGCTTCCCTTTACACTTCACGCTACCTCAACGAGGCCACCAGCATAATCAAGGACCAGTCTCACCACTCCCTCTTCTCCCCTCCCTCATAAGGCAAAAGGTACAGAAGTATAAAAACGTACACCTCCAGGTTCAGGAACAGTTTCTTCCCAGCTGTTATCAGGCAACTGAACCATCCTACTAACAGCGGTCCTGAGCTTCTATCTACTTCATTGGAGACTCTCAGACTGTCTTAAATCGAACTTCACCTTGCACTAAACGTTATTACCTTTATCATGTATATGCACACTGTGGACAGCTTGATTGTAATCATGTGGTCTTTTTCCTCTGACCGGATTGCATGGAACAAAAAGCTTTTCACTGACCCTTGGTACACATGACAATAAACGAAACTGTTGGTAGAATTTACTATGACCACCATAAAATGAATATTTTCAAAAACTACCAGGACTTGAATGGAATTTTAAATATACGAATGGAAGGTGGATTTGAAGTGGTGTATGCGTCCACAGGTCTGTGCCTTCTCCCTACACGTTGCCTGTGGAGGCAGACACAGGTGCTGAGGATCACTGTGTTTTACACTCCGTATCTCCATCCTTTGCCACCTTCATTTTCTTCAGTTCCTGCTGCACCTCCTGCTCCAGCTGTAGGATTGCTGTCGGCTTTTGATACTGATGGGAGGGAGGGAGGGAAAAATATTCAGTGAACACATTTACAGTCAGCACCCAGCCAGCCCCTCCCTTCATGTGTTAACACCATCCCGTTCTCAACCACCACCATCCACACCACTTTGCCAATACAAGGAGCTAACTGCAGATGCTGGTTTACAAATTTCCCCAGTGTTGGACGAATAGTGGAATATATTATATTATTTTTAAAAAGACACACAAAGTGCTGCAATAACAATGGGTCAGGCAGCATCTCTTGAAGGCATTGCATAGATGATGTTTTGGGTTAAGACCATTCTTCAGACTAATTGTAGTAGGGGAGAGAAAACTGGAAGAGAGGTGGGGGCAGGACAAAGCCTGGTGAGTGATAGGTGGATATAGTTGAGGGGGTTGAAAGGCAGATGGTTGGACAAAGGCCAGAGACGAAAAGTAGTGAGATAAGGAGACAAAAGGACACAAAGTGTTGGAGTAACTCAGTGGTTCTCAACCCAAAACGTCATCTATCCAGGTTCTCCAGAGATGCTGCCTGACCTGCTGAGTTACTCCAGCACTTTGTGTCCTTTTGTGTATTAACCAGCACTGGCTGTTCCCTGTTTCTATACTACAGATACAAGAGGCATGAAATATGAAGTCAGAGTATGGGATATAGGTGGAAGGAGAAGGGGGAAAAGAACCACTTTTCTGCCTCCACTCCCGTGGCTTGAATTGTCCATGGTTCTGAATTTGTGGCCGAAGATTCCTAGATTATTTTCACCACAACTCTTTCCGTAACTCCTGGGGAGTTGCAGACTTGCCCGACATTGAATGATTAAAAAATCATCTGAAGCAGCTGGGCCAGCCGAATACGATGAACCTGCTCTCTACCTGTCCTCTCAGTCTGTGTATGGAACGCAGCGGGTCTGGCGGCATCTGTGGAGGATGCGGATGGGTGATGCAAAGGTTAAAGTGCTCACCGTGATAATGAGGGTATTGTTAGCATGAGTGAAGCTGAGTGCTGAGCTGTCCAGAGGGAGGTGGCATCGGTCCATATCGGCAACACTAAACTTCTTGTAATACCTGGAGACAAGAAAGCGCCCACGTCACTCTCAACAACAGAAGACTTGCATTTATAAGACCATAAGAGATAGGAGCAGAATTAGGCTGTTTAGCCCATTGAGGATCTGTATCTTCATTCAATCATGGCTGATCTATCTTTCCCTCTCAACCCCATTCTCCTGCCTTCTCCCCAGAACCTTTGACAAGAACGTGCTGCAAGGGGTGGTGGTGGAAGCAGATACAGTAGTGGCATTTAAGAGGCTTTTACATAGGCACATGGATATGCAGGGAATGGAGGGATAAAGATCACATGTCGGCAGAGGGGATTTGTTTGATCTTAGGGTACAGGGCATGACACTTGGGTTGGAGGCACGCAGAATTTCTTCAGGGGGTAGTGAACCTGCAGAATTACCTGCCATAAGAGACTATGGAGAACAACTCACTCAATATATTTGGAAGGCAAATAAATGCCTAGCCACAAGAAGCATCAACGTTACTCACACTCTGCCGTGTACCCAGTCCCCATCCACCAGATCTTCCTACACATGCGTACGGCACAGTGGCACAGCAGGTAGAGATGCTGCCTCACAGCGCCAGAGACCCGGGTTAGATCCTAACCTCAGGTGCTGTCTGTGTGTGGAGTTTGCACATTCTCCCTGTGACTGCGTGGGTTTCCTACGGGTGCACTGGTTTCCTCCCACGTTCCAAAGACATGCGGATTTGTAGGTTAATTGGCCCTCTGTAAAAGAAAATTGTCTCTAATGTGAAGGGAGAGGGTTAACGTAGAACTAGTGTGAACATGTGATCAATGGTCAGCATGGACTCCGTGGGCCAAAGGACCTGTTTCCATGCTGTGACTAAACTAAATTAATCATCAATGGGAGTCTGAAAGAGGAGAGGGATGTGGGCATGGGATTGTTGTAGAATTGTAACAGCAGTAAAGAAAACCAATTGGCCCACGTCCGTGTCTGCATGCTGCTGGAGAGGGAACACACGGTGCCCCTGAGGACGTGAGGCCTTCCGTGAATGCTGGTCGCCACAGGGGAGGGGGTGGGGTGGGGTAGGGCGTGTCTAGTGCATCGTGTATATGGATGATAATGTTGTAATTTGATTGATCTTTGCAGTGCTTTATAACGGATTACTTTTTGTTCGCGGTCCTCACAGTGCAGCATGGCTGCTCTGGATCAACGGTTACAGAGTACACGTTCTTGGAGTACGGTAGATTCCGAATCCGCCACTGGAAGCTGGTCTTGGTGTCCTGCCTTGTGAAAATTGGCTGCAAGATTAACAAAATAAACAAGTCAGCTTTAGAAAGGATATACTCTCTGAAGTTCAGAAGAATGAGAGGTGGTGTAACTGAAACTGGGAAGGACTTAAGAGGGAAGAAAGTGACCCACACATCTTCCGTCGGTGGTGGTGGAGGGGGGATATTGAGAATCGTGGGATGTGGTTCTGGCATAAAGGGAAACTACATAACATTATTATTGTGTTAATGGTCATGTTAAGCTACAGCAAGTAATAATTGCACTATTCTATTGCAGGTACATGTGGTAATAAACATAAACACCTTTACATGGTGAAACAAACTCACGGAACCGAATAACTTTACAGTTATACAGCACAGGAACAGGCTATTCGGCCTGATTCGTTCCACAGGTACTCGCTCTGATGAATATGGAGCACTTTAAGAGTTGTTTATACACTTTGCTCCAGACACTTACACTGCTGCCACTCTCGTGTATCAGCTGCTGCTCCAAGCTCCCTGCAGGTCGAGAATAGGCTTCCCCCACCTCGAATTGCCACTGCCCAGGGGATCCCAGTGTGGTCTTCTGCTTCCACTTCCTGACTACAAGCAAAGGTCTCAAAGTGAATGGGATGCAACATTCGAAGAGAACCATTAAGCAATGTACAGTGACGAAACAGGTCCTGCATTTCCAGGGCAATGCACAGATTATTCTGCAGCTCCAACATGATGCCACAACCAATTTATATCTGCCTGCCTATAATCCATGTTCCTCCATTCCCTGCATATCCATGTCTCTTAGGCACTACTATGATTTCTGCCTCCACCATCACCCCCAGCAGCACATTCCAGGCACTCACCACACTCTGTGCACATCTCCTTTAAATTTTGCCCTCTCACCTTAAAGCTATGCGCTCTACTATTTGATTTTTCCATTCTGAGAAAAAGGTTCTGACGATTTCCCTAAATATGCCTCTCATAATTTGACATACTTCAATCTGGTCTCCCTGAAACCTCTGGCATTCCAGAGATAACATTACAAGTCAGTCCAACCTCTCACTGCAGCTAACTAATACCCCTAATTCAGCCATCATTCCGGTAAACCTCCTCTGCACCCTTTCCATACTTCCTGCACGTAATACTCCAAATGCGGCTTAATCAAAGTCCTATAAAGCTATATCATGACTTCCTGCCTCTTATGTTCAATGCCTCGACGGATGAAGGCAAGCATATCGTACGCATTATCATTGGGTATTACTTGCAACTGATCACCCAACACTACCCCTATTTACTCTATAAGCTCGATTAATACAATTGAAAAACGAATACTAAATAATTATACCAAACCGACAAGCGTTGCCAGTGGGAGCGAGTAATTCTTACCCTTTAGTTGATCGCTGGAAATTTCATATTCTTCCACCATTTCTGCGCCATCGGTAAATACATAATGGACTTTCCTCTTACCTAGGGGTTTGTAGGGGAGTCAGGAACAGAGTTGGCAACCATTGTAACAATCAACACAAGTGGCAGAGATGACGAGAGACTACAGATGCTGGATTCTTGAGCAAAACACACAAAGTGTTGGAGGAACTCCCGGTTGGTTGGAAGCTCCCAGCCAGCCCGGCGAGCATTAACAGCATGCCCGGCGCGACCACCATGGAGCCAGGAACCCAACTTGGATGGAGTCCAAGGCTCATCTCTTGCTTGACCCCATATAGACCAGGAACCGGGGAGAAGAGTGGAGAAAGATCTTTAATCATACTTTCACTGGACCTTCTCTCCCACCAAACGTTATTCCTTTTTAAACTTTTCACTGTCTCTCGGTGCACGTGACAATAAACTTTTCTCACTCCCCTCTCCACACCGCTCTCCCTCCTTCCCTCCCCTCAATACCCCCTCCTTATCCTTATCCCCCTCCTCCGCGCCCTCCACCCATCCACGCTCTTCTTCTCTCACTCCATCCCCTCTCTCCATCCATCCCTTTCTCTCGATTCCTCCCGTCTTTCTCTCCCTTCCTTCAACCACCTCCTCTCCTTATCCTCCACTGCCCCCTCCATTCATCCTCTCTCTCCCCCACCTCACCTTCCTGCACCAACGCCGTTTTCTTCGCTCCCCGCAGACTCTCCAGCCAGACCCGCGCCGCCATCTTGTTTCGAGCTGCCCGTCTCCACGGCAACGGCCGGCCTTGGCCCCGCCTCCGCCCCTCGGATCCGGCACGTCCACTGATTGCATCCGCCGCCCTTGGCCCCGCCCCCGCCCCGCCCACTGATTGCATCCGCCGCACTTGGCCCCGCCCCTCTTTGCCGCCCGCCCCGTCCCCGCCCACTGATTGCATCCCCCTCCCTAGGCCCCGCCCCTCTCTCCCCCGCCCCGCCCCTGATTGCATCCTCCGCCCTTGGCCCCGCCCCTCTCTGCCGCCACCGCCCCGCGCACTGATTGCATCCGCCGCCCTTGGCCCCGCCCCTCTCTGCCGCCCCGGCCCCGCGCACTGATTGCATCCGCCGCCCGCTCCCCGCCGTCGACGTCGGTTAATGAATGGACGCGGTTTAATTCACGCCGGCCGGAGGTGGGTCGCTGTCCGCTGTCCGCTGTCCGCTGGGCATTTCCGGCACGGTGAGTGAGGCCACCGCCATCTCGGTCTCCATCTCCGCCCCCGATCGGCGCTCCCCTTTACACCCCGGTCGTCGCCGTCGCCGCTCCGGTGATTTAACCGTCAACCCGCCGGTGCAGAGGCTCCGGGCCCACACAGCCGGGAGTGGGGCTCTGATTGGCCGCTTCCTGTCGCACCGGCCTCGCCCATTGGTCACTTTAACCCAGACGCAGGCTCTTCGGCCCAACTTGCCCAATCTGGCCCAGATGTCCTACCTGCCTCCGCTTGGCCCCGATCCCTCCAAACCTGGCCTATCCATGTACCTGTGCAAGTGTCTTTTAAATATTGTTAACCTCTTCCCTACAGACACCAGGCTATTAAACATCATAAGCTCCAAAGTACGTAGACTTGGGGGCATTAGTTTTGTCTTTTTGCACACACACATATGCACTCAAACCTGTGATATTTGATTTCCCTACTCTGGGTAAAAGACTCAGAATTCACCCGATCTATTCCTCTCATGATTTTGTACACCTCAAAAAGATCACCTCTCACCCTCCTAGGCTCCAAGGAAAAAAAACCTATCCTGCCTAATCTCTCCCTAAAGCTTACGCCTGGGCGTTCTGGCAACATCCTCGTAAATCATCTCTGTACTTTTTTCAGCTTATTGGCATCTGTCCTATAACAGCAATTAAAAGTAATAATCATAACATTTGAATCATCACTAAAATAGGTTCACACCAGGTTACCCTGGCTTGAGTTACAGAAGGAGATTGGATAGGCTGGGAGCATTTTCTTCACAATAGACAATAGACAATAGGTGCAGGAGGAGGCCATTCGGCCCTTCGAGCCAGCACCGCCATTCAATGTGATCATGGCTGATCATTCTCAATCAGTACCCCGTTCCTGCTTTCTCCCCATACCCCCTGACTCCGCTATCCTTAAGAGCTCTATCTAGCTCTCTTTTGAATGTATTCAGAGAATTGGCCTCCACTGCCCTCTGAGGCAGAGAATTCCACAGATTCACAACTCTCTGACTGAAAAAGTGTTTCCTCATCTCTGAGTGCAGCCTCATTCAGACCTCACCCAGCCAGCGGCCACGTGACCTCACCCAACCAGCGGCCATGTGCTCCCGCTCCACCAAATTTTTTCAGATTTTTAAGCTTTTATTAAATTCGTATCTTTTGTAGGATAAAAAATTCCATATATATCTACATTATTTTAATCAATGTCTTTTCTGCATAAAAATCAAAATCCATTTCTTGCTTTGCTCAGACTGATTCCAGATGCCATTGTCAGCGATGCAGTTTGGTTTACTTTGCCGGCTCCGTAGCTGCAGGAGAAGCCAGGACTGGTGACGGGGGAAGCAGCCTGGGCCTGGACGTGACCGGGTCACTGTGAGCCTGAGATGGGCCAAGGGAAAAAGGCTGCAGCAGCAGCGGCGGTGAGGTCGGGCGTTGGTTGAAGTGGAGGCCAAGGCCTAGGCCAGGCCTGCCCTCGGCTCCCCCGTCCCCCCTCCTCTCCCCGGCCGGCTCAGCGCCTTCCCCATGCCGCCCAGAGTTCAGCGGCATCAGTGCAGCAACATGCTCTGGCCCTCCGAGGGCCGACAGTGGGAGAGCCGCCGACGTCTACCCACCGCACTGAACATATCCAGGACAGGATGGGACGGGACAGGACTCTTAATAAATATATATATGTTAAACGATCAGTTATTCTAAGTAAACTAGACCATGATCGAGTAAAAACCAAAGTAATTTGAGCAAGAACTTTAGTGCAAAGTCCATAGTGGGTCGGTGCTGTGCGAACACACACTTCCAGCAGAAACTCTGGCGAGGTTTGGCCACTTTGGGGAGTAAACGCAGGAGCATGGTTGCTGACACGTGTCTTTCTCACCAGTCGTTGTACAGGTGGGATAAGCGTTGACCCTCACCGACGGCTGGCGGGTTGTGCATGGAGCCTCAGGGGATCGTGAAGGCTTTTCGAAAGGTGAAGCGAGCCCAGGATGTCCAGTCCACCACAGACGGGGTTCCCCTGAAGACGACAAGGCTGGATGAAGCCAAAGGTAGAACCATTGATTTATTATTGTAACCTGTACCGGGGTACAGTGAATAGCTTTGTTTGTGTGATATACACAGGGCGGTGCAGTGGCGCAGTGGGTTTAGTTTAGTTTATTGTCACATGTACCGAGGTACAGGCAAAAGCTTTTGTTGCCTGCTAGTCAGCGGAAAGACTCTACATGATTACAATCGAGCCATCCACAGTGTACAGAAACAGGATAAAGGGAATAACGTTCAGTGCAAGACAAAGTCCAGGAAAGTCCGATTAAAGAGTTGCTGCCTCACATCGACAGAGACCCGGGTTCAATCCTGACCTCAAGTGCTGTCTGTATGTGGAGTTTGCATGTTCTCTCTGTGACCGTGAGAGTTTCCTCCGGATGCTCCTGTTTCCTCCCTCATCCCAAAGACGTGCAGGTTAATAACCCTCTGTAAATACCCCCTTGTGTGTCGGGAGTGAATGAGACTCACGACACACAGAACTTGCATGCTATCCATTCAAATCATACTGTCTAGAATTTGTGCAGGAAAATAAGAGTTGGTCTTGGCATCATATTCGGCACAGACATTGTGGCCTGTTCCTGTGCTGTACTGTTGTGTTGTACATTGTGGTTGTACAATGTGGTTGTACAATCTTATCCCCACGTCCATTCCGTTGCAGAGCAGTGGTTGAGTGGAGTGACGGTGTACATCGTACCGGCCGGGATTGGAAAGGCTCGGACGGAGATCTTCCAGAAGCAGATAGCACAGAATGGGGGAGAGGTCAGCCTAGTCTTCGGCCCAGCGGTTACCCATGTGGTGGTGGACGATGGGATGGATGCCGAGCGCGCCCTTCGCCTGCTGGGGCTGGAGGTGCTGCCACCCAGCGTCTGCCTGCTGCGCTCCGCGTGGCTCAGTTCCTGCATCTCACAGCGGAGGCTGCTGAGCACTGCGGCCTACGCCCTCTGCACCCCGGGACACCTCCTCCCAACCGAGCCGCCGCTCCCCGCGCCTAAGGCAGGAGACGAGAGCCAATGCGGGAACGTGCGCCCTGAACTCAGTGGGCAGCCTGCCCTGTCGCCAAGTGCCAGCTCGCTCTGCCCAAAGGCAGAGGGAGTCGCAGCCCAGCACCCACAAGCCATCAGAGAGAGCAGCGAAAAATGTTGTGCCTCTACAGCCCAGGTAAGTAAACAAAAGGCGAGCGTTTTATTGTCATTTGTCCCAAAACAGAACAATGAAATGTGATCCTGCCCACCATTATGCTCCACCTTTCAATCATGGCTGATCTATTTTTTCTTCTCAACCCCATTCTCCTGCCTTCTCCCTGTAACCTTTGACTCCCTTAAGAACCTGTCGATCTCTGCTTTAAAAATTCCGAATGGCGTGCTCCACTGCCGTATGTGACGATGAATTCCACAGATTTACCACCCTCTGACAAAATAAATTCTTCCTCATCGCCTTTCTATGGTATGTCCTTTTATTCTGAGGCTGTGCCCACTGATCCTAGACTCTCTCTCTAGTGGAATCATCCTCACCACATCTAGGCCTTTCATTATTTGGTAGATTTCAATAAGATCCCTCCTCATCCAGCGAGTGCAGACCCTGAGCTGTCAAACGCACCTTGTACGTCATTCAACCCAGTCACCCCAGGGACCCTGCCACTGAGCACCATTTATGATATCTCCGCAGCTCCCCAACACTGACAGTAGCAGCGACTCTGAGGATGAAGGTGTGTCCCAACGTGACCTGCGAGCTCTGATCTCTGGGGGTGAGCGTGGAGCTGTGGACCCCGACCCCAGCGGAGCCAGCAGCAAGTGGGTGTGTTCCCGCTCGTCGCAAAGCAAGCAGCTCAACCACAACCAGGCCATCACAGACAAGCTGAAGGCGTTGGAGACGGCGTACACACACCAGGGTGACAGGTGGAGAGCGCTGGGATACGGCAAGGCCATCAACGCCCTGAAGAGCTATCATAAACCAATCTCCACCTATCAGGTAAAACATTCTCACCGCCCCCCCCAAAGGAATGAAGCTTCCATATCACAGATGACACAAAAAGCTGGAGTAACTCAGCCTAAAGAAGGTCTCGGCCCAAAACGTCACCTATTCCTTTTCCCCAGAGTTGCTGCCTGTCCCGCTGAGTTACTCCAGCTTTTTGTGTCTATCTTCGATTTAAACCAGCATCTGCAGTTCCTTCCTACACATGTTAGTATCACAGCTTGGTTTGGGAACAGCTCTGCCCAATGCCGCAAGAAATTGCAGAGTTGTGGATGGAGCCGGGCCCATCATACAGACCACACTCCCCACCATGGACTCAAGCAGCATCTGTGGAGGGAATAGACTGAGGGAATTCTCCAGAGGAGCTGCCTGACCCACTGAGTTACTCGAGCACTTTGTGTCTCAGTCACATTGACTGGGGCACCATTCCTAGTATGAGCTTTTTAATCAGGATTTATTTCATTATTTGAATTTAAATTCCCAAGTTGTTTTGATGGGAAACACACTTCCATTAAGAAATTAAAATCAAAAGACTAGATGCTGGAAATCTGAAAAAAAAATAGGTGGTGCTGGAAAGGCTGGATGTGTGGAATAGAACATAGAACAGTGCAGCACAAGAACAGGCCTTTCGGCCCATAATGCCTGTGCTGATCATGATGCCAAAACCAACTCTTATCTACCTGCACATAATCCATATCCCTCCATTCCATCTCTTATTTAGAAATATAGCGTGGAAGCAGGCCCTTTGGCCCACCGAGACTGCACTGACCAGCAATCACCCACACGCTAGTTCTATCCTACACACTAGGGACCATGCCTTTGAGATGAAGGAAATGGGAAAACACGGAGAAACCCCAAGTGGTCATGGAGAACGTATAAACCATAGTTGGAATCGATCCCGGGTCACTGGTGCTGTACATACAACGCTCTACAGCTATGCCACTGTGCCGCCATATACCGATTACCCACCTGCACGTAACCCACGGCCCACCTTTCTCCACATATCCATGTGCCTATCCAAAGGTCCTTTAAATTGCCATGAATGAGAATTAATGAACTCAAAAAGAGAACCAGTTGAGGTTTCAGATCTGGAATTCCTCAGCAGAAGTTCTATGGGCCTGAAATGTTGACCCTGCCTGTCTCCACAGATGCTGCCTGACCGGCTAAGAATGTCTGACATTGTATGTTTTATTTTGCATTTCCAACATCTGCATGTTTTTTTGTTTTGAAAGTCTGCCCCTCTCAGGGGTTTGTGCAGTTCGGAGTCATCCTCCCTCCCTTTCGCTCTCCGTAGGAAGCCTGTGAGATCCCCGGGATCGGCAAGAGGCTGGCCGAGAAGATTTGGGAGATCCTGCAAACTGGCCATCTGCGCAAATTAGATAACCTGGACGAGAGTGTCTCTGTGCTGGGGACTTTTGCCAACATCTGGGGAGCTGGTGTGAAGACAGCCCAGATGTGGTACCAGCAGGTGAGGAGCTCGTTTGATGGAGTGCAGAGTCCTGAGTGCCGTCAGTACGTTCAACCTGGTAGGGCAGTACAGTGGCGTAGCGGTGGAGTTTCTGCCTCACAGCGCCAGAGACCCGGGTTCGATCCTGTCTACGGGTGCTGTTTGTACGGTCACCCCATGACCTGCATGGCTTTTCTCGGGTGCTTCAGTTTCCTCCCAAATGCCAAAAACAAACAATATGGTGCAAAGATAAAGATAATGCCCCAAGTCCCAAGTGAAATCAAGAGAATTTGTCCAATTTATTTGGAGTTCATAGAGTTCAATAGCCTGATGGCTGTTGGGAAGAAGCTGCTGCTGAAGGATATAGGCCAACACAGGAAAATGGGACTAACTCCATTAGACAACGTGGTCAGTGTGAACAAGTTGGGTCGAAGGGCCTGCTTGCATGTAATGTGACTATGATTCTATAAATGCTGATCTATTAGTTAGAAACTGTAACTTATTAAGGTTTCCACACCCCATCCAGGCTTGTAAATACCTAACTTTTTCTGGAAATTAAGATCCTTTCTGCATTGCTACTTCCTTTCCCTTGCACTGTTCACTGAAAAGCTTCAGTGCCTTTGCTGTGCTTTGCAGGGATTCAGAACTTTGGACGACATTAAGACTAAAGCCAGTCTCACCAGACAGCAGGTGATAGGTCTCAAACACTACCATGACTTCCTGGATCGCATGCCCAGGGAAGAGGCAGCTGAGATTGAGAAAACTGTAAGTGCTTTTGTGTGAATGTGGAACCATCGCTACCCCAGTTTACTCCTACACCCCAAAGGCGTGCGGATTTGTAGGTTAATTGGCCCTCAGCAAATTGCTCCTAGTGTGTAGGGAGCGGATGTGAAAGTGGGGTAACATAGGATTAGTGCGAACGGGTGTTCGATGGTCGGCATGGACTCAGTGGGCCGTAGGGCCTGTTTCCATGTTTGAATACGCATACAGGGTCAGATAGAGATTCAGGGACACTTTCTTATCAGTCAACAGAATAGTCTTCTCACCAGTTAGAGTGTGGTCCTGACTTCCTATCTACCTCATTGGAGACCATTGAACGATCTTTAATGGACTTTATTGGACTTCATCTTGCACTAAACGTTATTCGCTTTATCTTGTATCTGCACCCTGTGTACAGCTTGAGTGTAATTATTAATAGTCTTTTGTTGATTGGATAGCACGCAACAAAAAGCTTTACACTGTACCTCGGTGCACGTGACTTTTAATAAACTAAACTAGGCTTAAAGAAGGCAGAGGGATATGGCCCAAATGCTGGCAGAAGGGACAAGCACAAGTGGGGCATCATGATCGGATTGGACGGGTTTAGCCAAAGGGCCTGTTTCCGTGATGCATGACTATGCCCTATGCTGTCCAGGTGTGTGACATGGCTCATTCCATCAACCCGGGCCTGATTGGCCACGCCTGTGGTTCGTTCCGACGGGGGAAGCCCACCTGTGGGGACGTGGACATCCTCATCACCCACCCCGATGGACATTCGCACCGAGGCGTCTTCAACAAACTCCTCGACGGTCTGCGCAATGATGGTGAGCACAGGCTGGTGCGGTAACTCGGACTCTAACAAGGTCCAGGTTCAAAGGCATCCCGGGTTTGGAAGCAGGATATCTCCAGAGGAAAACCAAATTTTGTAGTTATTGGGAGTATTGCGTGCTGTTCTGGTCGCCCGAACACGGGGGAGATGTGGAGGCTTTGGAGAGGGTGCAGCGGAAGTTTACCAGAATTATGGATTGGAGGGTTTCGGCTACAAGGAGAAGATGGGTAAACTTAGATTGTTTTCTCTGGAGCATTGGAGGGTGACTTGATAGAAGTATATAAAATGAAGAGAGGCATAGATCGTCAGAACCTCTTTCCCAGGGTGGAAATGTAGCTTTAAGGTGAGAGGAGACAGTTTAATGGAGAAGTGTGGTGCAAGTTTTTACATGTAGGTGCCTGGAGTGATAGTGGTGTTTAAGAGGTTTTTAGATAGGCACATGGAAGTGCAGGGACTTAAGGGATATGGATCACATACAGGCAAATAAGATCTGTTTATCTTGTCATCATGTTTGATACGGACATTATGGGCTGAAGGGCCTGCTCCTGTGCTGTAGCGTTCTAAATAAGGCCCGCATTAACGAAGTGAACCAAAAACAAACAAAAATGCCAGAAGCACTCGTTTGATCAGGCAGCGACAGTGGAGAGATAAACAAGGTTGAGGATCCTTTCCACAGATGCTGCCTGACCTGCTGAAGGTTTGTAGATTGTTGTTTTTATTTCAGGATACGCTCGTTTGACAAGGTTCACTCCGTTAATGTGGGCCCCGATTGTTTTGCAGTTTATTGATCGCTGAATTTTCTGCTGCTAGGGTTTATCACGGATGACCTGGTCAGTCAGGAGAACAGGAACCAAGTCAAGTACCTGGGAGTTTGCCGGCTCCCAGGAGCGGGGCATCGCTACCGCCGGCTGGACATCATCGTGGTGCCGTACGCGGAGTTTGCCTGCGCCCTGCTCTACTTCACCGGGTCGGCCTACTTTAACCGTTCCATGCGAGCCCTGGCCAAGACTAGGGACATGAGCCTGTCCGAGCACACGCTCAGCTGCCGGGTCCTCAGGAAGGGCGGCACCAAAGTCGCCACCGGCATCTCGGTCCCCACCCCCAGCGAGGAGACAGTCTTCGAGAAGCTGGGGCTGGTGTACAGAGAGCCGCGGGAGAGGGACTGGTGAATCTCTGCAATTCATTCATTGCCACACACGGCGGTGGAGGCCAAATCTGAGTCTAATGGCCTACTTCTGGTCCTATGACATGAACATTGGACCTCTTCCTTTGGGCCTGAGGTTGGTGAATCTGTGGAATTCGTTGCCACAGACGGTGGTGGAGGCTAAGTCATGGGGTATTTTTAAAGCAGAGATTGATAGGTTCTTGATTAGTAATGGTGTCAAAGTTTACAGGGAATGGAGTTGAGTGGAAAAGATAGATTAGCCATGATTGAACGGTGGAGCTGACTCGATGGGCTGAATGGCATAAGTTCTGCTCCTATATCTTGTTGTGGATCCTAGCATTGGCACAGGCACTGGGGTATGATCTAGGATCCTGAACCCCCTCCCTACTCATGGGTAGCGTGCCCAGGGAGAGGTTCACGAAATGGTGGTTGTTCTAGCAAGGAATGGGCAAGTTGGGCTGAAGGGCCTCCTTCCACACTGTATCACTCTATGACCTTTCTCTCAGGGGATGAATGGGGAAAAAATACTATCTAATGGAGACACAAGGAACTGCAGGTGCTGTAATCACGATCAAAACACAAAGCACGGGAGGAACTCAGCGGGTCAGGCAGCATCTGTGGAGGGAATGGACAGATGACATTTCAGGTCGGGAACTTTAGACTCGTCTAATATTAACTTGGGAGTATTGTGTTCAGTTTTGGTCACCCTGCTATAGGAAAGATGCCATAAGCTGGAAGGAGTGCAGAGATGTGAGGATATTCCAAGGACTCAAAGACCTAAGCTATAGGGAGGGCTTGAGCAAGCTAGGACTCTATTCCTTTGAGCACAGGAGGCTGAGGGGTGATCTTACACAGCTGTATAAAATCATGAGATGAATAGGGTGAATGCATAGAGCTGCTACCCAAGGTAGATGAATAAAGAATTAGAGGACATGGTTTTAAAGTGAGAGGGGAAAGATTTAATAATCTGAGGAGCAACATTTTCACACCAAGGGTGGCGGATACATTGAACGAGCTGCAAGAGGAGGTAGTTAAGGCAGGTACTATAACATTTAAATTACGCTTGGACAGGTACATGGTTTGAAAGGATCAGAGGAATAATGGGCCCAATGGGACTAGGTAAGATGGAGCATCTTGGTCGGCATGGATGAGATGGCCCAAAGGGCCTGTTTTCATGCTGTATGGTTCTGGTTCTGGTTCACCAACATCTGGATTAATTGATCTCATTTTAATGAAGTTATCCAATCCTGCTGTGTTCTCTCAGTAAAAGCTTTTAAATGCCAAAGTTTACATTTTAATAAATGACATTAATGTTCATCATGTTAACAGTGCATAAAGATCAGATCGTTGGGGCGAGTAAAGTCTCAGGTCTAAAACTGGTGTTCTGTCTCCACCTTGTGGACAAAACCTAAACTTGCCAAGGCAACACAAGGAACTGCAGATACTGGAACTTTGAGCAAAATCCAAAGTGCTAGAGGAGCTCAGCAGGTCAGGCAGCATCTGTGGAGAGAGTGGACAGACACCGTTTCACGTTTGGACCCTTCACCAGCAAAGGAATGTGTTTTTTAGAGTTCTGTTGACTAATTGTTTAAATGTACATTGTGGAAACAGGCCCTTTGGTCCACCAAGTCCCAGCCAACGAACACTAAGCACTAGGGACAATTCACAGAAGCCAATTTACCTACAAATCTGCACGTCTTTGGGATGTGGGAGGAAACGACATGCAGCCACAGGGAAAAAATTGAACAAATGCTCAAAAGCACAGGAGGTCTGGCAGCATCCGTGGAGAGAAACAGAATTGGTTAGACAAGAAACTGCAGATGCTGGAATCTTGAGCAAAAAATGTGCTGGAGGAACTCAGTGGATCAAGCAGCATCTGTGGAGGAAATGGACAGGTGATGTTTTGCATGGGAACTTTTAGCTGGGGAGCTAGAGAAAACGTGGGGACACTGTTACCGTGACTGGAGGCTGGGACTTCTTTCCCCTGGAGAATGGCTGAGGAACACCATGATAGTTTATAAAATCACGAAGGGCATAGAAATGGTGGATAGCTACAATCGTTTCCCCAGGATTGGCAAGTCAAACTACCATGGGGACCATGAACGACACACAGTCCAATCACTACACAATTCCCCTGTTTGTGGGTTCATCCATTCCAGGTTCTCCAACTGTTGGTTTCAGCCTATCGGTAGGGCAGCACCAGAGATCTGGGTTCAATCCTGACTGTGGGTGCTGTCTGCACGTGTCCCCTGTGACTGTTGTTTTCCTCCAGGCGCTCTAGTTTCCTTCCACATTCCAAAGATGTGCAGGTTTGTAGGGTAATTGGCCCTCTAAATTGCCTCTAGTGTGTATGACTAGTGTATATTTGATCAATGGTCAGCAAGGACTCTGGGCCTGTTTCCACACTTTATCTCTAAACTAGGCATACAGGCAAAGTCACACAGATTTGTGAGGAAAATGCTGGAGGTGCGTTTTTAGTTTCACCAGAGCAGAGGACAACTGATGAACATAGCTGAAAGTTTAATGCAGGTGCACTCCTTTGGCTTGCAGCCACATACTTCATACAAACAGCATTGCCTGTGTTGTGACCACAATCTCAGACCTGTCCCACTTCCCTTGGTTGGCACCATCTGTGCAGATGCAAGAAAGTAAAGGGTGAAGCAGTAACAGTCACTGAGGAAACACTGGAGAGGCTGTGTATGAGCAAGCCTGACAGGGGTTTAGTTTAATTTAGAGATACAGCACGGAAACAGGCCCTTTGGCCCAATGAGTCAGAGGTTAATTGGCCTCTGTAAATTGTCCCTGATGTGTAGGATAGAACTGGTGTACAGATGATTGTGGGCAAGTTGGGCCAAACGGCTAGTTTCCACACTTTGACTCTGAGGGCTGAAATTTGAGTGCATGATGCTCAGAGGAAACCAAGTTAGCCAAGTCATTGCGGGAAACACAGGTGAATTTGTTTAATGTCATTGGATATGGACCTTTAACTCCCAGATACAGATTGTGCATGAAGACTTTTATATATCCATCTTAGGTCAGCCCAAAACACATTACCCTGGTGTCTAGGCTTGAGTTTTTGGGACAAGTTGGACAGACTGGAACTTTTTTCTTTGTAGGCAGGTACAACAGCAAAGATACTTGGGACTGGTACATGGATAGGCAAGATTTAGAGGGATATGGGCCAATAGCAGGCACTTGGGAAATGGGTACCAGACTGTAACACTGTCCAGTTCCCTCAGGGCTTTTTCCAATTATATTTTTCTGCTCTGTATAACAGGCAACAAGTCATTGATGTCTTTGAACATAATGCCGCAAATGTGCAGCCAGTAAGTTAGGAGCCAGTCAGGACGCACAGATCTAGTGAGAGGTGGGTTTCATAATTTTGACCATTCCTGGAGCATGGCAAGAGAAGAACTACTTACCCACATCTCAATGTGAACTGCAGTACTCTTAGATTAAGGATAATGGCCACTTTTTGTGTTGAATGAACTTGACATTTGACTTTTAATTGTACACGCACCTTCCAATCTACAATAGTTTACACTGAATTTCAATAATGTAGTTTGTAATAAGTGCTCTTTGCTTCCTGGGTTGCTAAAAGTTCAGTGATTGCCGTCTCGACCCAGCCTCATGGTCTTCGCTGCTGGGCTCCTTGAATCGAAGACCAGCTGCAGCAGATGTTGGGGGAAGTCCACTCTCCAAGGCCAGCAGTTTGCACCACTGGCGGCAAACCCAGGCTGCAACTGTCAGGAGGTCAGTCCGTGGTATAACCTCTTGCGCACGCCTGAGAGAACGCTGGGGACAGCCGGCACACTGCTGATGAGCAATCTGGAATGGATTCCTTCAGTAAGTGCAGGTAATCCCCACACCCCCAGTGCATGACTGCTTCATGGGGCTGGTGTACGAACAAGCTCTCCCACCACACTCAACAGTTTCACGTACATTTAATTACGTTCTGATCCACCCAAATTATTAACCTATCTTTCTTTACAAACGTTGACAGACCCAGTATGCAGTCCAGTACTGCTGTGCTCATTTCCAATGTCAACATTTCATTCCTTTCTCCAGAGAGCAATTCCACTAACCATTCAGACTGAGATTCACTACTTATAAAGTGCCTTCAAAGAGAGGTATCAAAAGGTCATTAGTTTTCACAGATGCATACGTGCTGCAGAAAGCAAACTCTTAAAATCACCGACTGAAGCCCTAAAATCTCACTTAGTGAAAATGACTGGGCTCCAGGGATGAAGAACTCCAATTACTCCTGTGGGTGGTCAGTTATAAACAAGGCCACCTTGTGATGGCAAAATGGCTGGTTTAACAGCATGCCCACACCAGGACTGCAATCAGGCAGTGGATAGTCTAAACCACTCTCTTTTTGAATGGCATGGGCAGTGGACCGAGTAGTTTCCTACTCAGAGGCCAAGTTCCCCGATTCCAAACGAGAAACTTCACAGACTCCCTGATATTTGCAGGGAAGACTGGGATGAAATGTCAGAAGGGGATCAAATAACTGTTATTGCATCATTGGAAGCTCACCCACTTCACAAAGTTCCATGTCGAGTTCACCTTGTGTATTGCAAATTAAAAAGATAAAATATAAAACATTATTAAACACAGGTTATTCAGCTTAAGGCTAAATTTAGATACATTTAATTATACACATCCTTTAATTACACTACGTTGAAGAGGCTGCACGTTACAAATTCCTTCCCAGCACCAGCATCTCCTTGGGGAATCCCTCCATCTTGGCCAACTCCAGGAAGCCGAGTTTGCTGTAAAACTCCAACCCTCGCCTGTCGCTGGGTTTCACTTCACAGAAAGCTCCTCGAGACCCTGGAAAGGAAACAGTCCTTTACAATACAATATATCTTTATTGTCATTGTACAGGGGTACAACGAGATTGGGAATGCGCCTCCCATACGATGCAATAAATTAATTAGCTAATCAATATTAATTTAAACAACCAAATGAAACAAATTAGAAACAGTTTTAAAACAGAATAAAGTGCAAGTAGGTCTGTGCCGGTTCACTGTGTGATGTGACCATCCGGCTCAGCAGGACCGTTCATGGCAGCTATGGCCCTGGGGATGAAGCTGTCCCTGAATCTGGAGGAGCGGGCATAGAAGGCCTTGTAGCGCCTGCCCGATGGTTGAAGTTCGAACAGACTATTGCAGGGGTGTGAGGCGTCTTTGTGAATGCTGGTGGCTTTTCTGAGGCATCGTGTGTTGTAGATACCTCCAAGGCTGGTAGCTGTGTTCCGATAGTCTTCTGAGCAGTGCCTGCTGACCGGCAGTGGAAACTGGCAGTACAAGGGTGTGACAACATAGTTTGTCATAGTCATACAGCATGGAAACAGGGCCTTCAGCCCAACTTGCCCACACCAACCAACATGTCCCCTCTACATTAGTCCCACCTGCCTTCATTTGGCCTGTATCCCTCTAAATCCGTTCTATCCATGTACCTGTCCATTTTTCTCTTGAATGTTGCGATAGTATCTGCTTTAACTACCTCCTCTGGCAGCTCGTTCCATACACCCCCCCCCCCTTTGTGAAAAAGTTACCCGTCAGTGGAGAAATCCAGAAATTGAGGTCATTGGTTTAAGATGAGGGAGGAAAGATTTAATAGGAACCTGAGGGGCAGCTTTTTCACTCAGAGGCTAGTGGGTACATGAAATGAGCTGCTAGAGGAGGTAGTCCATGTAGGTACTATAACATTTAAAAGACATTTGGATGGATACATGGATAGGAAAGGTTGAGAGGGATATAGGCCAAACACAGGCAAATGGGATGAGCTTAGATGGGCACTGGTCAGCATGGACGAATTGGGCTGAAGGGTCTGTGTCCGTGCTGTACAATGCTAAGACTGGTCTAGGAAGGAAGAACAAATGCCACTGAAGTTTTACTCTGTGTGAACCATGCACTACCTACTCACGGATGAAGGTAAAACACTTGGAAGAAAAGAGAGGTTCTTACCGTTAGCTTTTAAGGAAGAAAGCAAGCAGCCCATCATACTCTTAGCGACACTGGGATCTGTCACCTTCGAGTGCACGTCCACTTTAATCAGCGAGGGAAAGGAAGTGAGGAAGTGTTCCGGCAAGCCTTCCTGCTCTTCATGGAAACTCAACATCATTTTCTGTGAGAGACACAGACCAGTGACGGAGAGGCACTCAGTAATAACACACAGGTATACAGGTAAAGTAGGGGATCTGCAATTATTCCCTTTGGAGAAGGGTGGAGAACAATCTAATAGGTTTAAAGATCACACAAAAATGTCCAGAAAAGCTGAAAGAACACTGGTGACGAGAGGAAAACCTTTACATGTAGTACTGATTCAGAATTCATCGCCAGAGCAAAATGGAATCAGATTCACACGTGGCTTCCAATCACAAATTGGATAGAGAGAAGCAAAATAAAACTCCAGGAATCTAGATAAAGGGCAACCGACCAGGAATTGGGCAACGATTCTTTATAAAATGGGGACTTGAGGGGTGGGGACATGAGGAAATGGCGAAAGACAGGACATAACAGTACATGTTTCAAAATATTAGTAAGTTTCAGGTGAAAAACTGGGGAAAGAGCAAGTGTTTGAGCATGAAGATTCTATTTTTGTCTGGAACCCACTGCCGGGTGTTGGAGGCAGATACAATAGTGATGTTTCAGAGGCTTTAGGATGCAGGGAATATGGATTATGTGCGGGCAACAAAGGTTGCTCTTGACATGTTCGGCACAGACACAGGGCCTGTTCCTCTGCTGTAATGTTCTATGTTGGTAACAAAATGTTTACTGTATATTAGAACCATTACTCTGATCCCATTGTAGGCATGCCTCATGATTTTACTCACAGAAGCAGCTTGTTTGCACTATATTTGACAGCAGTTGTGACAATCTCCAGACCACCTACTGCTATGTTCCCAGGACTGACTCGGGCCAACTAGATTATCAGCGAGGATGGACGTGGCCACCTCCTTAGATGCAGGCATTGTAGTCGCCAGAGTAGCAGTTAGTGGGTTCACTAACTTACAGTGCCAGAGAGCCAGGTTCGATCCTGACTACGGATACCGTCTGTGTGAAGTTTGCACGTTCTCCCTGTGAGCGCAAGAGTTTCCTCCCGGGTGCTCCAGTTCCCTCCTACATCCCAAAGACATGCAGGTCAGTAAGTTCACCGGCCATTGGCGTGCACACTAGTGGTTGAATTTGGGGAAATGAGAATGTGGGGAGAATAAGATGGGATCAATGAAGGGTCAGCGTGAATGGGTGGGCTGCGGGGAACCGCGAGGGCATGAACCCCATGTCTTTACTGGTTGCAGAGTTTTGTCCATTGAAAGACACAATAAATTTACAACAAGCTGTTGCTAATTTGTAAGATTCAGATGCAAAAGTGGGGCAGTAGCAGCAAATGTTATTGAATTAATTTACAGCATAAAGGTTCTATCATTGTCTAATCACTCTGAGAAAGTACCTGTTCCTCGGAGAGCTCCTTACTGGCTTCTGGTTTATTGTATTTTTCCCGCATAGCGGGAATCCAGGAAACTTTACACTTTCTGGCGTATGGGTTCACGTCGACAGTGCCAAGGGCATAACCACACACGCTGCCCTCATCTTCCAACACAAAGCAATAGTCGGGGCTCAGTGTCAAAAATCCACCCACCAAGCTGCAACACAGCAAGAGCAGCACAATGTATAGGCACATCAGAACCACATTCCCCTTCCCCATACACAAACTGGTTCAAATACTCCCTCAGTTAGACACCTACTAAGAGAGTCAAGTGTTTTATCGTCATATAGCCGGGAACAGAACAAAGAAAATCTTTCTTGCTGCAGCAGCATAACATGTTTTTAACAGTACCCAATAGATAATATAATAATCAATAACCAATTGCTGTCTTTCAGCGCCAGAGATCCAGGTTCGATCCAGACTATGGGTGCTGTCTGTACAGAGTTTATACGTTCTCCCCGTGACCGCGTGGGTTTTCTCCGAGATCTTTGGTTTCCTCCCACACTCCAAACACATACAGGTTTGCAGGTTAATTGGCTTTGTATAAATGTAAATTGTCCCTAGTGTGTGTAGGATAGTGTTAATATGCGGGGATCGCTCATCGGCACGGACTCGGTGGGCTGAAGGGTTGTGGAGACAGATACAATAGTGGCAATCCGCGCTGTATCTCTAAACAAAACTTAAATAGAAAAAAAACAATAGAGTACATAAACAAAATGCCAAAGACCCTAGTGCAACACAGGCAGGTTGCAGTTTAGTTGGAGTTCAGAGTGTTCAAGAGCCTGATGGTTGTTGCAACACAGCAACGGGAAACAATCTTCAGCCACTTTATGCAAGATAAGAGTCAGAGCGTGGAAACAGGCCTTTCGACCCAACTTGCCCACACCGACCAACATGCCCATACCTAAAGATGTGAGCTTCTCAGAAGGTTCAATAGCATAGAAACAGGGACAATATTTCCCCTAGCCAAGATCCAGTCGCATAAATGTCAAATAGAATGACTAGTATTGGTATATTGTTGTGTGTATCGAGATGCAATGAAAAACTGTGCTATTCAGTCAAATCATACTGTACATGAGTACCATCAAATCACACACAAGGACAAAGAGTGCATAAAATAGTGTTACAGGACTGTAGTGTTACAATTCGAGAAAAAGTACAAGGTCCATAATGAGGTGGGTGAGAGGCTGTGACTACTGAATATAGTCAGATAGTAGTGGGGAAGATGCTGCTCCTGAATCTGGTGGTTCATGCTGTCAAGTTTTTGTATCGAAGATAGACACAAAATGCTGGAGTAACTCAGCGGGACAGGCAGCATCTCTGGAGAGAAGGAATGGGTGCCATTTTGGGTCGAGATCTTTCTTCAGACGGATATCAGGGGAGTGGGTGGTACAGAGACAAAATGTAGTCGGAGACAGTAAGACTGGTCGGAGAACTGGCAAGGGGATGGGGAGAGAGGGTAAGCAAGGGCTACTTGAAGTGTAGGGCGGAAGTGGCGGCGCCTAACGGCTGCGGCTCGCTAGCAGTCTGTTGGTCTTTTTTCCTTTTTATTTGTTGTGTGTCGGTGTTGGGATGGTTTTTGTATTTTTTTGGTTGTGCATGTGTGGGGGGTGGTGGTGTGGGTGGGGGGGTGGTGGGGTGAACTTTTCTCTTTTAGGTCTCTTCCTCACAGCGCGGGGTGCGGCTCGGCCGCGGGGCCTAACAGTGCCCGGTGCGGCTCGGCCGCGGGGCTTAACAGTGCCCGGTGCGACTCGGCCGCGGGACTTTTCATCGCCCGGTGCGGCTCGGCCGCGGGACTTTACATTGCTGGTGCGGTTCGGCCGCTGGACTTAACAGTGCCCGGTGCAGCTCGGCCGCGGGGCTTAACATCGCCCGGTGCAGCTCGGCCGCTGGACTTAACAGTGCCCGGTGCAGCTCGGCCGCGGGACTTTACATCGCTGTTGCAGCTCGGCCGCTGGACTTAACAGTGCCCGGTGCAGCTCGGCCGCGGGGCTTAACATCGCTGGTGCGGCTCGGCCGCGGGGCTTAACATCGCCCAGTGCGGCTCGGCCGCGGGACTTTTCATCGCCCGGTGCGGCTCAGCCACGGGACTTAGCTGCGCACGGCTCGGCCGCAGGGACTTCCATCGCCCGGCTCGGCCGCGAGACGTTTCAGCGCCCGGTGCGACTTGGCCGCGGGGACTTCCATCCCGGGGACTGTGCGGGTCGGTCGGGGACGAGCTGTCTGTCCGTGGGCGTGGGGAAGAGAGTGGAAGTTTTGTTGCCTCCATCACAGTGAGGGGGTGTTTGGAGTCACTGTGATGGACGTTTGTGTTGGGGTTATGTGTCTTGTGTTCTTTTTTGTATGACTGCTATGTAGTTTCGTTCGGTACCTTGGTACCGAATGACAAATAAAGCTCTGTTATGTTATGTTACTGTTGAAGTTAGAGAAGTCAATGTTCATACCGCTGGGGTGTCAGCTACCCAAGCGAAATATAAGGTGCTGTTCCTCCAATTTGCACTGGGCCTCACTCTGACAATGGAGGAGGCCCAGGACAGAAAGGTCAGTGTCGGAATGGGAGGGGGAATTAACCGAATATCAAATATTTAACCGAATATTAAATACTAGAGGGCATGGTTTAAGGGAAAAGTTTAAAGGAGATGTGTTAGGCAAATGTGTGGGTTTTTTTTTTAAGATACAGAGGGTGTTAAGTGCCTGGAATGTGCTGCTGGGGGTGGTTGTGGACACAGATACAATAGTGGCATTTAAGAGACTTTTTGGATAGGCATATGGATACGCAGGGATATGGATAATTTGCTTGCGTATATGGGTTGGTCCTGGCATCATGGTCGATACAGACATTGTGGGCCAAAGAGCCTGTTCCTGTGCGGCATTGTTCTATGTTCTATTTCACACACCAGCTGAGACGACAGAGCCATTGAAATTCAGGGAAACCAGTACTCTCCGCACCACATACCTACAGACACTCACCTATCACCGATGATATCTGGCTGATCGGACATCAAGTCGGCATCCATGTCATCATCATACATTTCCTTGCAGATCTTGTACACCGAGGCCTGTGGATAAAACAAACCCGGTTAATAAATAGTTCTCTTAACACACTACGAGTGGCCTGTTGGACACACTGACAAAATACAGGTGTTTTAGCCTTTCATTTACACGAAATGCAACCAGAAAAATCACAATATCCAATGATCACCGAATCGTCATGGAAACAATCCAATGTAGTCAAACAGATTTGGGATTGGGATCAATTTGTCAAGGCCCTACTGAGGCTAATGGATCCTCCTTGTACTTTAGTTGAAAGGTAGAGCAAAACTGATGGATATATTTACCTGCTGTGAATTTCCAACTAAAATGAATAAAATTCTGAATAAAAGGATGTAAAAAAAAACATAGAAAATAGGTGCAGGAGTAGGCCATTCGGCCCTTCAAGCCTGCACCGCCATTCAATATGATCATGGTTGATCATCCAGCTCAGTAGCCTGTACCTGCCTTCTCTCCATACCCTCTGATCCCTTTAGCAAAAAGGGCCACATCTAACTCCCTCTTAAATATAGCCAATGAACTGGCCTCAACTACCTTCTGTGGCAGAGAATTCCACAGACTCACCACTCTCTGTGTGAAGAAATGTTTTCTCATCTCGGTCCTAAAAGACCTCCCCCTTATCCTTAAGCTGTGACCCCTGGTTCTGGACTCCCCCAACATCGGGAACAATCTTCCCGCATCTAGCCTCTCCAACCCCTTAAGAATTTTATATGTTTCTATAAGATGTACTTTTAGACTGGAGGCTAAGAGGAATTTCTTTAGCCAGAGTGTGCTGAATCTATGGTATTCATTGCCACAGATATCAGTGAAGGCCAAATCATTGGATATGTTTAAGGCAGAGATTGACAGATACTTGATTAGTAAAGATATTGAGGGTTATGGTGAGATGGCAGGAGAATGGGGTTCAGGGAAGGACAGATCAGCCATGATTGAATGGTGGAGTAGATGGTGATCCTGTGATTTATGATCATTTTTGCTCCTGTGATTTATGAACATAAACTTAAGTCCAACAACATATATAAACATATTAAGTCCAACAACATATATAACCACTCCAACACTTCCACAGAAGACTATGGAAATTTGGCATGTTTCCCATGAATTATTAACTTCAACAGATGCACTGTAGAAAGCACCCTCTGCATCAGTTCTGCCCAAGAGAGTAATTCCCTCTTCTCTTCTCTCCCATCGGGCAGAAGATATAAAAGTTCGAAAGCAGATTCAGAAACATCTTGCCCACATAATCAGACTCTTGAATGGGCATCTCATGCACTAAGCATGTAGTCAAAATATACCTAATTGCAGTCCTTGCACCTTTTTTTACCTGCATCTTCCCTGTACCTGAAACACAATATTCTAAAGTTGGAAGTTCAAAAGCTGAATTCTACAACTTTAAGTAACCTCCACAAAACACCCCTCCCCTTTCTTCCCTGTAGCCCCCCCCCCCTTTCCACTGCACCTCCCGAGCCCTGGCACCCATCTCTCCCTTTGCCCTCCACTATATTCCTAAACGAGTCACACCTCCATCACTCAGTCACGAGTCGCAACTCTTGTGTGTTCATCTCATGTTCAACCTTTGTCCAACAATCTGTTTATCAATTCCCACCACCCACGTTCACCTATTACCTGGTATGCCTTGTCTGCCCCTCCACTCTTTAAGCTTTTTTCTCTTCTCACCCCTGGAATCACCCTGAAGGGTCCCAACCCAAAACGTCACGTATCCATGTTCTCCAGAGATGCTGCCTGACCCGCTGAGTTACTTTGGCACTTCGTGCCTTTATAATAAGTGTCCACGCTTTCAGGAACCACGCTCTGAAAACTCCCCTCTCTGAACCACTCATCTTTTAAAAGCTTCATAAAACATACCTATGCCAGCAAGTCTTGTGTCACGTGCGGCAGTGTAAAACTTTATCTAACAGTCCACTGAAGGGCATCGTAGACAGCTTGGACGAGGAACCGGACACGCTGGAAGTCTGCCTGCATGTTTGACCAGGTAATCCTGTGCTGCGGTATGCTCTCCCACCTTGTCCACGCTCCCTGCTGCCTGAGCCCCACCGTCCTGCTCACACGCTCTTCCTCCACACCTGCTCGGACCTCTACCTGGATGAGATGGTGTCTCTCCTTGCCCTGGGGCGTGCCAACCTGTGTCTTAGGGAGGTATCCCAAGCCCAATCTGCCAGTTGCTATGACTCCCACCAATGCCTTTTGTCTTAAGCATGACTCTGCCACCTCCACTGCTTTCTTCGTCCTCCATTCTCACCTTGATGCCAGCTGATGACACCTTCTGGTCCCTGGAGTCCCTGTACTGTAGGGCTTCTCTTGTCCATGCCACCATAAACTCTTCAGTGAGGCCACTGAATGGGAGCTGCAAGATGTTACTGGTCCCGTACAGTGCTGCACTGTTGAGGCTGCGGGGAAGGCCAAGCCACTTGCGAAGAAAGCCACTGATCTTCCTTTCGAGGGACGCAACTGTGGTCAATGGAACAGCGTAAACCAGCAGAGGCCACAGGACACGATGGAATGCTGATAGATCTAGGCCTTGAAATGCCAGGCAGGCCTGACTTTGGTGAGCCAGGCTTCGAGATTGTTTTATTGTCATATGTCCCGAAACGGGACAAGGAAATTCTTACTTGCAGCAGCACAACAGACATGGAAACAAACGCTGTATTATGTTTACTTATTGTCAGCATTGTGCAGCACTATAATCCTACACTGTCAGTGACTGGTTAAGGAGGGGCAGGTACAATAAGTGTGATCAGTCTCAAGGGTCTCGACCCGGAGCTTTTCACCGTACCTCCGAACAGTTGACATAATAAAACCAAACCACTTGGATCACTAGCTGTTACTTAAGATGCCTTAAAATCTTGAGCAATTGTGCTGCCATTAAGTACACTACACGCGTTTTCCGATCTCTGAAGGATGTACTATTGTAACATCAGTAAATTGATCTACTCATTAGATATTTTGGTACATCTTCAGTGGACTGTTAGATAAAGTTTGACACAGCCACACGTGACTAAACACTTGCTGGCATAGGTACGTTTTATGAAGCTTTTTAAAGATGAGTGGTTCAGAGTGGGGAGTTTTCAGAGTGTGGTTCCTTAGCAGCCTTTTCTCCAGAGCGGTGGCCTGACCTGCTGTTACTCCAGCCTTTTGTGCGTATCTACAACACGAGGATCCCAAAGATGCCATTCCTATGGTTCAATGGTTCTTTTTTTTGCCACGTGGAACAAAGGTACAGTGAAATACATTTTTTTGCGGGTTATTGTAATACATAGACAATCCTTAAAACTCAACCAATATCACAAAACATCAGTGCTGGCTGCCAAGTTATGGGAGATGAATTTGCATTGAAGGAGAGCTCAAAGAGCGACATGTTTACCCCCCAGCTCCAGTGACACAACATCTGGGGACAGGCCAGAAGTTTTGCCACTGTTCCCCGTGCGTATTTATGGTACAACTGTATCAGTGACGCAGCTGGTGAAACTGTCGGTCTTATTTGCAGTGTCTGCCGTTCTCAGACTACGCGGATCCCAGGTAATGAAACACACAGAGCAGTAAGGTCTTTGCAATAATTTCTTGGTCGCAATTAAAGATAGTTGGTAGTAAGGGACCACTTAATCCAACTTGGTCTTGACTGGCAAGAAGAGGGGAGGCCCAAATACACACATCAGGCGAGAAATCTGCCCAACTCTGCCGCGGTATAGTACTTCCCGACGATTCACGCACAAGGAATAATTTCCCCCTGGATTAAAGGGCTCAATAATGAATGAGCCAGACCCAAGGTTACGGGGAGAAGGCAGGAGAATGGGGTTGAGAGCGAAAGATAGATCAGCCATGATCGAATGGTGAAGACTTCATGGGCCGAACGGCCTAATTTGGCTCCGATGTCTTGTGGACTTTCTGATTGTAAATTCAAAATGTTGATCCTCAACTTTAACTTGAAATGTTTCAAGACAACTCTACCAGGATTTCCAGTCCAGTAGTTTGGACAATAATGGTACGGTTGGTTATTGGCATACACACGGGTATGGCAAGGAGCAAAGGAGCACGCAGCAGCAGCAAAAGCACATAAACCCAGACAAACTATATTATATACAATTCTAAAGAAAACGATTGTGCAAACATGTAACAGTGCAAAAATATAATTAGAAAGAAATACAAGTCCACAGCAGTGCAAGGGGTGGTCCTTAGTGTTCCGTTGCCGAGGTAGGATTAGGGAAATGCAGGTCAGTTCAGGAACGTGTTGGTGACAGGAAAGTAGCTATTCCTGAACCTGGTGGTATGGGACTTCCACCACCAACCCACCAATAAAACTGGTTGCCCGACTTGGACAAAGCTCCCAGCTTTAACCTTGTATGTATTGTTTGCAATTCTCTGGACCAATGATCCAAATATTCATTATCCAGAGACTAATAGAACAAACCAAGGATTGAAGTCAGGTTTGCACACATGTGCAGATTCACTGCACAGAAGTGCATCTCGGTTCCAAATGTTGACTGTAACTCGGTTTAAAAGATAACTGGCCAATCTGATAGAACTTACCAAGTAAATTCATATCAATGGTGATTTCCACCTGTACAAGGACAAATCCATCATATAGCATTCCAGTTTCCCCAGGTTCTTTTACCTGTAAAGAGTATGTTAATCACTATACTATACAGATTAACCAAGCACTGGGTGCCAGGAAGCAGTCGAACGAGTCGGGTAGTTCCAATAGTCCAATGTCCTGCCAAAGCAAACTGGCCAATTCCGCTTCTTCCCAAAATAGGAGCCATAAATTTAATTAAGAATTTTATCATATTTATTTGCAGAACACGAAGAGCCTGATAGGGAATTGAAAATTTTGGAGATAGAGACTGCAACCCAATCACCAGTGCATTTGTTTCCTTCACGAATCTGAACACAATAATCGTGTACACTTATAAGCAATCGGACGAGAAACTTGCTCAATAGCAGGTCCAGCTTCTGGGCCACATCCATGCCATGGATGGGAAAGAATTTCTCTAGCCAGAGAGTGGTTAATCTGTGAAATACATTGCCACAGACAGTGGCAGAGATCAAGTCATTGGATACTTTTGAAGCGAAGATTAATAGGTGCTCGATTAGTAACGGTGTTAATAAGGAGAGAAGGCAGGAGAATGAGGCAGAGAAAAAAATGGATCAGCCATGATCGCATGGCGGGGCAGACACGATGGGCGGAGTGGCCTAATTCTGCTCCTATGTCTTAGGAAAGGTACAGATGGGTATGGGCTAAGTGCAGGCAAATGGGATTAACTTAGGTGGGGATTGACAAGTTTCCGTGCTGTATGACATTGCCAGATTTAATTCAGCCAGTGTGCCATTACAAAAATGCAAAGTGAATTCTCATGGATTAATCTAAATGTACCAAGGCTTTTTTTAAAAAGTATTCAAAAGTAATTCTACTTTGAACGTTTAATAAACTGATCACTTTTGGATAATTTAAAAAGCCTTGGTAGCTACAGTAATCAAATTTCCTCACCCATTGAGTTTGCATCTCGTTCTGCGTTGAACAGTTAAGAGAACAGAGGTTACAGCCGGACTGATCCTCGATGTACGAATGCTAAAATTACGCCACTTGTTGTTCTCCTGATCCCTGCAGCACAATGGCGCAGCGGTAGAATTGCTGCCACACAGCGCCAGAGACCTGGGTTCGATCCTGACTACAGGTGCTGTCTGTACGAAGTTTGAACTCTCTCTCTGTGACCGCGTGGATTTTCTCCGGGTGGTCTGGTTTCCTCCCACACTCCAAAGACGTGCAGGTTTGTAGATTAATTGGCTTTGGTAAAAATTGTAAATTGCCCCTGGCAATTGTGTGGCATAGTGCTAGTATACAGGTTGATCGCCGGTTGGAGTGGACTCGGTGGGCCAAAGGACCCGTTTCCATGCTGTATCTCTAATGTCTAAAGTAATTGACCTAGCAATTTAGAAGAAACAGCAACAATAGCCACTGAAGAGATGGTCAAAAGAAGATACGATAATGCTTAACTTCTAAAAATATAAAGATACAGCATGAATATAAACCGTGAACACGGTTTCTGAGTGATAATAGTCAGAGTACTGCCTTGGGAGATGCCTTCTTCCCATTACCGAGGGATTAAAATCTTTTGTAAGACCAAGAGGGAAGGATGCAGACATATCACTTGTTCAAATATGGCACAGCAGCAGAGTTGCTGCTTTACAGCACCTGAGGCTCGGGTTTGATCCTGACTACAGGTGCTGCCTCTATGGAGTTTGTACAGTATGTTCCTCTTCCTCCCACACTCAAATATGAGCAGGTTCGTAGGTTTAATGGCTCCGGTAAGTTATTAAATTGTCTGTAGTGTGTAGGATAGTGCTAGTGTATGCGGTCAGTACGGTCTCAGTGAGCCGAAAGGTCTGTTTCTGCGCGGCACCACTATAGTCTAAAGTCAAATAGTTTGCACAAGCAGCAGTTGCTTTCTCAAGACCAACTCAATAAATAACTGAAGCAAATGGAGATAAAAGCATCTCATTTAAGTGGCTTCTGTGCATGGACAGCAATGACATAAGAAAAAAAAAAGCTTCCTCCAACAAATGTCTGTAGTTACGCAGAGACACAAGGAACTGGTGATGGAATCTTGAGCAAAACACAAAGTGCTGGATGATCTCTGTGGGTCAGGCAGCGTCTGGGGAGGGAAATGGACAGATGATGTTTTGGGTCGGGACCCTTCTTCAGACTGTCAAAACTGCAAAGCCCTCAGGTACATTGAAGATCCTCAGGGCATGAATATCTGAAGTTGGCCAGTAAACACTGATAGTAGGAGGGAGCACGCAAGAAACTGCAGGGGATGGAATCTTGAGCTAAACAAAGTGCTGGAGGAACTCAGTAGGTCAGGCAGTGTCAGTGGAAGGAAGGGACAGGCGACGTTTCAGATCGGGAACATTCTTCAAACTGATGAAATGTCACCTGTCCATTTCAATCCACAGATGCTGCCTGACTTGTCGAACTCTTTCAGCAGTTTTTTTCTTATAGTTACATGGAAGGAGAATGCGAGTTGGATGAGAAGCCACTGTCTGACACCAACACCACATTTCACAGTTGGTGATAAGGTTTGGAATTTTGATATATATTAAGAATCTGATTAAAACTCAGTTAAATTTTCGTTTAATAACAAAAGACGCTGAGTATCACAGCATCTCTGGAGAACATGGAAAGGTGACATGTGTGTAGGAAGGAACTAAAGATGTTGGTTTATACCCAGCCAAGTACTGACCAGGCCTGTGCCTGCATAGCTTTAGAGATCAGCCGTTTTAAGATGGCTAATAGCATGGTCTGAAGAAGGGTTCCAACCCGAAATGTCAGCTATTCCATTTCTCCAGACATGCTGTCTGACCCGCTGAGTTACTCCAGCATTTTGTGTCTACCTTATGTATAGGTGACGTTTCAGGTTAGGACCCTTCTTAGTTTACATGAACACAAAATGCCAGGATTTAAGAGTGTCTCGATGGTGTAGTTGAGATGAAAATGACACTTACCTCATCCTTTGGGAAGTATGGCCTGATGGCGTAGACTTTTGACGTCGGCGTGGGTGGCGGTGGTTGGTAGAAGAGATCGTTTGCCCCGTCAATGGGCAACAAACGCTGCGAAGAACAAACAGCTTAGTCAGTACTGCTCTGCGACTACTTTGGGACATCAGTATATGCTCCACACAACATACCTTCCAATCTCAAACTCAATTGCTACTGAAGGCACCATGCAAAGCATCACGTGCAGCAAAGCAGCTGGAACCAATTCCAGTCACTGGACATGACACACAGTATCTGCAGCAGCAAAGAAGTCAGGGAGGTGCCAATTACTGCACGTACTACGGAAATCGTAGTTTTATTTTTCGTTTTTAAAAAAAGGCCAAATAATCTCTTTTGAAGGGTTTGGGGGGGTGGGGGGGCAAGGAATGTCTGGGGAGGTTTGGTCTGGAGAGGGTTAACTGGCTGTCGAAGCAGTGCACCCAGAGTTTCATCGCAAGCGCGGTATCACAGGCTGCGCGCAAAAGCACCTGTGGAGGAGAAAACAAAACAGCGCAACGAAGCTCCATGAACCTTTGAGGAAAAACCAAGAATGTTCAGCAGAGTCTGGATAGAAAACATCCTTGTCCATCGACCCTCCCATTCGAGTCCATTAGGCACCAATGGCAAGGCGAGTTATAACTTAGTGTGTTTACATAGATGTCTCGGTGTCTTCCTCCCTCCCGCCCGCCCTCCGTCCCCACCACATTTGAGGCTGAATGTTCACTTCATTACTTGGCCTTCGCGGTTCATGGAACTTCGAGGTGGAAGCAAGCTGCGCAGCGCTCAGTAAATGTCGCGCAACCTGCAAAGGAACGTTTTTGTCAACGACACGTCAACTAAAATTTGCAGCGCGCGCAGGCGCAGTGGGATTCCAACATCTCCTTCCAAACTGAAAAGAAAGCAAATTAGTGCCAGTACCAAAGTGTACCAAATTCTGTCAAAGAAACCAGCTAGCCATCAACAGACCAATCCTTTCCTTTTGCACAATGTTTTCTCTTTCAAAATGAAGAAAAAATAACATCAGTCATTGGGAATTGGTAGAATACCTGAAACTCTCCTGCTAGACCACCTCTAAAGGCCCAGGGTTCTTGGTCGCCACTCAAGAACTGTGCTGAAGATTGACTACGACACCCTGTTGATCAGATCCAAGCGGAGAATGTTACGTGGGGGCTTCCTGTGGTCTTACTTTTCCACAAAAGCAATACACCACCTTCTCAATAGAAAGAAAAAATGCGCAGAAAGAATTGCCCTCTCTGAACTGGACTATCCCTTGCACGAGTTTAGGGCTGTAATGATCCACACCACTCTTCTTGCCCACTCTTCTTTAGAAAGGTTTTAATACGAAACAGTCGTCTATTAACCCATCAAATGTCACCACCAATAGAGAAGTGTTTGACCGTGGCTCTTTACAAAATGCTTTATTTACAAATGTGCATGGAATAATTCCAAGTTTTGCCATGCTGTTTTGGCTACATTGGATATTGAAAGGATGCCCCTAAAGTCCCATTGCAGCCCTAAGCATTCCTTAACTTAAAATGAAGTCACATTTTGGCTCCTCTTGTTAGATGACACTTGGTATGCAGATTTGTTTGTTTAAACAGGAAAACCTTTAACCTATCTATGCTGGTTACAGATCAAAAATAATTGCGAGCTTCAATTAAAAAGTAAAGAAAATGCTGGGAATGCGCCAGCAATAGTTGATAAGGGAAACACAATGTTTCATTCTCACAATCCCTGCTTGAATCTGCTAAGTATTTTCAACTCTCTTGATTTCTTATTTCAGGTTCCCACCATCTGCAGGTTGCGTGTCTTTCAATGGGGGCAAGGCTCATCAATCTTTGAGCAATCACGGCATCCTTCAGTTCTCGTATTATCAGCGAGGTCCAACAATAAAAGCTCGATATAGTCAACAAACTGAAGCTGGGCAGGACAGGGCTGTAAGCTGCAGGCAACTAGTCTCCCCAGCTCACCCTTGTCCGACAGAGGGTTACCTGGCCAACAGACCTTGTACGTACATCAAGACAGCCAGCCATCTTTGCCTGCTCAGCTCGCTTCTTCCAAAGGATGTAAAATTCACTCCAGAGTCTACCATTCAAGACGTTTGACGGAAATTTTCCCAAGAGGTAAAACAAGACCAAGATTGTCTTAAAGCAAGGCATCAACTCCAAGTTTCAGTAACACAGATAACGCCCATGTTCTCTTCTCATCTCAAATTTCTTCAATTCTAGCAGGTTTTTAAATCCAAGTTAAATTTGCAGCAATTATATTAACTCAAACACACAATGGTACTCTGGATAGGACTGAAGTTCTCTGGATGGGACTGAAGTTGTCAATTCTTTTCATTTGTGGCTGGTGAGTTTTCTATATGGTTTAGGTGTATATTGGAAAAATCAAGTTGAATCTGTATTTGCACACCAGTTGAAGGCCTGGAACCACGACCCTGTTTACTCTCAACATAACGTCCGGTTTCTAGCAAGTTCCCAAATTCCCTTTGCAACCAGGAATCACTGGGTGAGGACTTTGTAGCCTGAAGCTGCTTTGAAATGTAATCGCAGATTGTTTCACTGCTTTTGAGGCACCGACCGCCCTGATCACTTTCTTTCCTAGCCATGAAGCGAGGTTGAAGAAGGAACAGGAAGGATGGATGGCTATGTATTGTTTCAAACGTAGAGAGAGGAAACAAGACTAAACATAGTGAATTTGGACAGTTAACTGTTTCTATTCAGAGAATCAGCCAACTGAGTCCAAGTCAGCCAAAGGAAAGGGGCGCAAAATAATATTGTTCCAGTCACGCCAAGCCACTCCATCAACAGGGACAGGCGATGTGGTCAGGTCAAAATTATGAACCTGGAACCTTGCTGGGTAAATGCTCCCTCCATTTTTAATACTGAGCAGACAATTAACTATAACAAAGATTGGAGAGCAAGTGAGGGAAAGACAGACATGTTCACCAGACGTGTAAATAACCATTTAGAGTGTTAAGGCAGGAGACAATTTTAAAAGGTGATTCCACATGTAGAATCAACTTTACCGCTTCCAAATATTTGCACATTCTCCCTCTATCACCCTTCGACACTGGATTGGATTACCTTTATTGTCATTCAAAAATAAATTTGAATGAAATGTCGTTACCATGCAGTCATGCAGCTCATTTACATCAACGGCACAAACCTGCAGCTCCACTACAGACAGATGTGATCACAGATAAAGCACAGGTTTCCAACAAATAACACTGGAGACAATGTTTTTATACAAAGGCCATTATACAACCCATTTCCTGGAGCTGATAGCTTCAGGTAGTGCCTTTAACAAAGCTGTGCTTCAATGCTATACATTTAGCACAGTTCACAAAGGATCCAAACTATATGCTGCTGTGGAGCACCTGTATCGGATGATTAGTCGATCCTCCTCTGGGACCAGCATGCAAAGAGTCACCACACTACGGCACTAGCCTGTCAGTCCCGCTGAATGCCAACTTGTGGGACACAGTTTGGGAGGCAGAGGTTGAATAGAAGCTCGCACTGTATCTGCACTTATATCTGCACTGTCGCGATTTAATGGGGTGAACACGGAGGCAATTTAGGCCGTCAGAAAATCTGAGATCTAAAACCAGCCAGAAAAGTGAAAAGCCACTCAATATTTGGGACCAAATGTTGACTTGAGAAATAAATGCTTAAGTTTTGCTATTAGCCATACTTCCAAAACAAGAAATCGAAGCATCAAACATTGCACCGGCTCCTGCACAAAGCAACTTTCCCCACAATCCTAATGGGGACAAGGTGGGAAGGGTCAGATGCACCGAAGCCCCCCTTCCACAATTAAGAATTCTTGCACCATGGTTTATAAACTGAAAGCAATACTGGAAAACTCTGTTCACTTTGACTTTCCACTTTCGCTCACTATTCCAAATAGGTGAACAGAAATGATGACTGGCTTGCAGTCCATACCATGACAGTCATCTGACAAGATCAGCAGAGCAGCACAAGAGAGAAAGCTTCAGTTTCTAGGCCGTGCTCGTTTTTATGGATCAATGCAAAAACGAGTCTGTAACCTGGCTACGAATAAGGAAGCCTTCCTCTCGATTCACTAGTGAGATACAGTCCTGAGCAGTACCCACGTTACTTGCCAATCTAGAATGAAAAATGCAGAACTTTAATAAAATGACAGATATGGAATGTGGCACGGAAACACTTTACTGAACCTTCAGTATATGTTTTTAGGGCTGGGGCATGGAGAACTAGATTAATTTTTATGCTGCAATTGACTTCCATTTGCAAAATGAATCAGCTTTGAAAACTGAGCCCATTTCTAAAAATTAACTGCAGCTTCAGAAATAATTTTTCCTACATTATAACAGACCGCAAAACAAAACATTGCATAAAGCTTGTAACGGGTACTTGGGGGACAGTAACACAACTAGCTTTTGATTTCAAAGTTAATCTGGACTGTGTTCTATAAAAAAAAAAGTTAAAGCATTTCTTATAATACTGGCTGCATAAATGTGACTTCAAGACTTCCTCAAAACATTCTCTTAGAAAACCTCACTGCCTATCACTAAGCTTAATGAATGATCGCGCCACGCTTCATACATCAGGCGTTGTCGATCCCACAGCTGTAGTAACTTGTGCTGAGGATTCTTCCATCTGTACACAATGAGGGAAGAAGACAAGACAATAGAAGAGGCCGTTAGTAACCCTTCACATCACAGCATCACACTCAGGTTATGACAGAATGCAAACCGCATCACTGAACACTAGGACAATCTCAGTGGGGGAAAAAGCCGAGCTCTAAAGCTGCCTTTCTCACAACTTGTGCCCCCCCTCCAATGTTTAATGAACTAACACTGAATTTGCCGAATAGTTTGTTTGAAGCACTGCTGTTTGTGTAATCTATTGTTGATTTTGCCAAAATAAAATTAAAACATAGGAACAGGCCCTTTAGCCCACAATATCTGCGCCGAACATAATGCCAATTATGACTCCAATAATGGAATCTAATATTTGTAAGCTGCCAACTAACTGTTGTATACTGCTGATTAATAGATAAGATGAATCTAAGCTCTCACATAAGAGTTCAATACTGACTCAAGGGGGAAAAAAAAGCATCCCACTCATTGATTTTCTTTTAACTATCAGGAGGGTCAGATATTCATCATTTCTGATCTCTACCAGAAAACTGCTATTCTACATTCTGAATTGTATCACAACCACATGGTGGGCTGTACACCTGCCATTATAAGATTGCAAACTCTTGTGTTACACTCACTGCAGCATTTGTGGAAGTCAAGAATTTTCTCGCCCCTCCCCAACACACAACGGCAGCCTTTTACAAAAAACTATCGAAATGCTTTGCCCTCGGACTGGGGACCTTGCCACTAGAATAATCCTAGGCGTTTCAAAAGACGAACCCGTGCCGTGATCACGACGCCAGTTGAGCTGCCTGCTGCATTATTCTTTAAAAGACTGCATCCACGCCATATTCCCTGTCATCTGCGTAGAACCTGTGAATAAAATTTGGTTACATGCCGTAACCTAGACCATGCTGGTGCCTGAGACAGTCCGCACTCCACCACCTCAATCAAAGTAAGCTCTCATCGTTGTTTCATTCCATGACTGTATTCCAATTGCATTTGCAAAAGGAGATTGGAGTCTCCAGATATTAATACGGCTTACTGCCCATTTTTTGTTGTTGTTTTGGAACTGGTAGCAATTGTGAAGTACTGACTGAAGCAGCAGTCACCAGAATAGCCTTGCGTGTTTTATAAAGCTCGCATGCGCTGTGGCCTGGAGTTTGCGTTCCAAGCCTTCGGCTTCTGCTGGCGTGCCACTGTTCTGTTGGAAACAGTAATGTTACAAGACACACAGCAAGCAGCTCCCAACGGCAGGGTGTGATCTCGGCACATTTCAGTTCTCCCTGGGTTAATTCCTCTGGGTGCCATTCCACAATTTCGAGACATTTTACTAGTTCTAGTGACGTGATGCAGTCCACAGTCAGTCCCAGAAAAAAGAGACAACACAAAAATGAAATGCAATGAGCTGTTTCTTTTTTTTTTTTTATCACCACTGGGCTTTAAATAGTTACAAGGAACAACTGCATCATCCTCTGAAAAGTAAAGTTAGTGGAAAAGAGTGGTTTAGAAACTATTAACTCAAAATCATTAACTCTAATCCTGGTGTTGGTTTAAAATCCCAGCTCAGAAACAAGATATCAGCATGCCAATGTCCTGCACTGTACATGTGATGTGGGCAGGGGAGGGGAATTCAAGATCAATGTGGGTTAATTAGAAGATGCCGTATCTTTAAAGGACAGAAGTAGCGGATGGCAGAAATTATTTCTGAAGTGCGACCTTCGGATTCCAGATCGATTTGGTGCAGTGATAGTTTTAGTTTAAGAGTTTTCAAGGGCTGACACAATTGTAGGATCTCAAACCAAGAGCATGTGGGATCAATACCAGACTGCGATATTACCTACCTAACCACTGGACAAAGGATTTCACCATGGCGACAACACCCTTTATGTCCCAGACGTAAGGGTACAAATCGTAGAGAATGGATCGGTTTTCGCAGTTAGCCAGGCGAGTAAACATCTGCATTACTCTGCAACACATTTCTTCAAACTTGGTGGCTCTGAAATGCCATTTCTCAATCTGTAACAGAAAAATCAGAACTCTTCTTATTGTCTAAATACACACTTATGGATAGAGTATAACTCAATGCAATTTTGGGTCGGCAGTGGAGCAGCAGTAAAGCTGCTGCCTTACAGCTCCAGAGACCAGTGTTCGATCCTGACTACAGGTGCTGTCTGTATGGAGTTTTACGTTCTCCCTGTGGGTGTAGGATAGTGTTAATGTACGGGGATCACTGGGCGGCACGGACTTGGTGGGCCGAAAAGGCCTGTTTCCGGCTGTATACATATATGATATGATGATATATGGGTTTTCTCCGGTTTCCTCCCACATTCCAAAGACGTGTAGGTTTGTAGGTTATTTGGCTTCTGTAAAAATTGTCCCTAGTGTGTAGGATAGTGTTAGTGTATGGGTTATCGGTGGTCTGCACGGACTCTATGGGCCTAAAGGCCCGTTTCCATGCTGTATCTCTGAACTAAACATTTTATCATTTGAATATTCCCCAGGGTGAGGCAATCATTTCTTTGAAAGAACCTTCTACTTAAAAAGATGTAATTAATCCTGGAAATAGGGTGTTTAGTTGCTCAGCTTGCAATTTTAAAATCAGTCAATAGATCAATACATCACCAAACCACACCCAAGATTGTTAACAGGAAGAGCTGACCACCAAATAATGTTTAAAGACAGATCCTTAGAAGAGGCAAAAATGCAGAAGAAATGGAGGAAAATAATATCAGGTCAGCAAAGGCCATGTTCAACTCAAAGGACAGAAACAAAAAGGAACTGCAGATGCTGATGTTTTACGTAGAACACAAATTACAGGAGGAACTCAGAGGTATTATTCAAGGGCGGTACGGATGAGCCAGGGAACTCCAGGTAGGTGAGTCTTATGTCAGTAGTACAGAAACTATCGAGAGAAAAATTATTTGGGACAGGATTTAGGATCACTTAGACTGACTAGGGGTAGTTGGCACAGGTTTATGTATGGGGAATCCTGCCTCACCAATCAGATCTTTTTTTTTTGAGGCGACTAAGAAAATGTATGAGAGCAAGGCAGTAGATTTATTTATTTCCCTCTGTACTCCACAATTTGAGATTTGTAATAGGAAAAATCACATGTGGTTAAAGTGCACATTGACAGATTTTAATAAACGCCATTTTTATACATTTTGGTTTCACCATGTTGAAATTACAGCAGTGTTTATACAGTTCCCCCATTTTAGGGCACCATAATGTTTGAGACACAGCAATGTCATGTAAATTAAAGTAGTCATGTTTTGTATTTTGTTGCACATCCTTTGCATGCAATGACTGCTTGAAGTCTGCGATTCATGGACATCACCAGTTGCTGGGTGTCTTCTCTGGTGATGCTCTGCCAGGCCTGTATTGTAGCCATCTTTAGCTTATGCTTGTTTTGGGGATAGTCCCCTTCAGATTTCTCTTCGGCATATAAAAGGCATGCTCAATTGGGTTCAGATCGGGTGATTGACTTGGCCACTCAAGAAATGATCATTTTTTAACTTTGGAAAAACTCCTTTGTTGCTTTAGCGGTATGTTTGGGATCATTGTCTTGCCACTGAATGAACCACCCGCCAATGAGTTTTGTGGCATTTGTTTGAACTTGAGCAGATAGGATGTGTCTATACACTTCAGAATTCATTATGCTACTGCCATCGGCAGTTGTATCATCAATGAAGATAAGTGAGCCAGTACCTTCAGCAGCCATGCATGCCCAGGCCATAACACCCCCACCACCGTGTTTCACAGATAAGGTGGTACGCTTTGGATCTTGGACACTTCCTTCTCTCCGCCATGCTTTGTTCTTGCCATCACTCTGATATGTTAATCTTCGTCTCATCTGTCCACAAGACCTTTTACCAGAACCGTGGTTGCTCTTTTAAGTACTTCTTGGCAAACTATAACCTGGCCATCCTATTTTTGCAGTTAACCAGTGGTTTGCATCTTGCAGTGTAGCCTCTGTATTTCTGTTCATGAAGTCTTCTGTGGACAGTGGTCATTGACAAGTCCAAACCTAACTCCTGAAGAGTGTTTCTGATCTGTCCGACTGGTGTTCGGGGATTTTTCTTTATTATAGAGAGAATTCTTCTGTCATCAGTTGTGGAGGTCTTCCTTGGCCTGCCAGTCCCTCTGCGATTAGTAAGCTCGCCAATGCTCTCTTTCTTCTTAATGATGTTCCAAACAGTTGATTTTGGTAAGCCTAAGGTTTGGCTGATGTCTCTAACAGTTTTATTCTTGTTTCTCAGTCTCATAATGGCTTATTTGACTATCATTGGCACAGCTTTGGTCCTCATGTTGATAAACAGCAATAAAAGTTTACAAATGTGATGGAAAGACTGGAGGAAAGACTAGGTGCTGAGAGCATTCTTATATCAGCATTGAGACAATTAAACACACCTGAGCAATTACACCTGTGAAGCCATGTGTCCCAAACATTATGGTCCCTGAAATGGGGGGACTATGTATAAACACAGCTGTAATTTCTACATGGTGAAATCAAAATGTATAAAAATACCCATTAATAACATCTGACAAAGTGCACTTTAATCACATGTGATTTTTTTCCCCAATTACAAATCTCAAATTTTGGAGTAGAGGCAAAGAAATAAATGATGGGTCTTTGTCCCAAACATTATGAAGGGCACGTACATTCAAGGAGCAGAATTAGGCCATTTGGTCCTTCAATAGTCAATAGTCGTTTATTTGTCACATACACATAAATGTGTAGTGAAATGAAACATTACCCGCAGTTGAAACATCAAGTCTACTCCACCATTCACGCATGGCTGATCTATCTTTCCCTCTAAACCCCATACTCCTGCCTTCTCCCCATAACCCCTGACACCCTTACTAATCAATAATCTGCCAATCCCCACCTTAAAAATATCCATCGACTTGGCCTCCACAGTTGTCTGTGGCAATAATTTCCACAGATTCACCAACATCTGGCTAAAGAAATTCCTCCTCATCTCCATTCTAAAGGTACGTCCTTTTATTCTGAGGCTATGGCCTCGGGTCCTAGACTCTCCCACTAGTGGAAACATCCCCTCCCCACTCACTCTGTCCAGACTTTAGCAAGGCTTTTGGCAAGATCCCACATGGCAAGCTGGTGCAGGAAGTTATGGCGCATGGGATCCAAGGTATTTTGGCAAACTAGATCCAAAATTGTTGGGGTGATAGGAAGCGGTGGGTAATGTTGCAACTGTAAAAGACATAGCTGGCTACATTTGGAATATTGTGTTCAATTCTGGTCACCTGTCGAAGGAATGTGGCAGCGCTAGAAATTTTGAAGAACAGATTCCTCAGGATGTCACCTGGAATCAAGGGTTTCAGTTACAAGAAGAGATTGGATAGGTTGTAACTGTTCTCATTGGAGGCGGAGGAGTGTAGTTTTATAAATTATCTGGGAGTTAAATAGGATGGATAGTCAGTTTTTCTCCAAGCGTAGACGTCTTAAACTGGAGAACGCGTTTAAAGTGAGAGAGGAAACATTTAAAGGAGAGAGAGTACACAGGTTTTCTCCCCAAGAGGATGGTACATGTGTGGAAAAAGCTGGCAAATGTGGACATAAACACAGCACATAAGCACATGGGAAAAGAGGGATGTGGGCCAAGTGGGATCAGTATAGACAGTCTTCTCAGTCGGCACGGAGGCAACAGACCAAAAAAGGCTGGATCGGTGTACGACTGTCAGATGTTGACTGGCCTCTTCACCTGCTCCATCTCAATATATAACTTATATCGACTCCATTCCATAACTTCCAGGGATCATTAAATGAATCATTTCAGAAGGAGCTGTACACTGTGCCTAACACTTTGCTGGAGCCGCCCTGTGTGTTTGATAGGAGAGAGTAAACAAAATCTCTCTACATTTTACCTTCTCAGCATCTTTTCCTTTACAGTTCACACTGACGACACTACTGTTTGCCCGAAGCCACTGAAATTCCCTCAACATCTGAACAGATTTGGGTCCGTGCTCATAAGGCAGATAGAACATCTCAGCCAAGAGGTTCAGATCTTCCAAAGTCACAGCCTCAGCAGCATAGAGAGGCTTGTCGTTGGGACCTGGGATGTACTGTTCCTTGTTCATCTGCTCATCTGTCTGCATCAGTGCCATGTCACTTCCCGAATCTTCCTGCATAAAGATCTCCGGAGACTTGGATTCAGCAATACCGTCTTTGTCCATTTCCATGGGTTTGAGATCCTCAGACATTTTGGCTTTGACGATGTCTGTAAGGATCTGATTAACGTTTTTGGTTTCTTGCTCGTCTGGTTTTTCCAATACCATTTCCATTGGCTCCTCATCGGACTGCTGTTTCTTTTCCTCCTCTTCCTTGGCCAGTAAGACCGGCTCGCCACTCAGTGGGCTTCCCTGACTCATGATGGGCTGCTGATAAACCGTGGTCACTGTCGTAGAAGAGTTCAGGCATGGTGTGTCAATCCCTCCCGTGTCAACCGAGTTTGTCTTTGCACCGCTGTGAGGGACTGATCGGCCTGAAAACAAAAAATATTCATTAAACAAAAAAGCAAACTAGAAACTTGAAAGCACGCACCAGCATACTCAGAAACAGCTGTTATATCAAGCTTCAAAATGTTCTTTCCATAAGCTTGGGTACCGTCTGATTCACCTCTACCCCATTGCAGACATTGGACTTGGTCTCTGGAATTGATGGGCTACAATGCTGAGAACTATATTCTGCACTCTGCATTCTTCCCCATTGTTCCATCTATTGTACTCGAGTTTGACAAGTGTATTTTTGGATAGAACATCCAATCTGATGGGAGATCATACAAAACAAACCTTTATGCAGTGACTCAGTGCATGTGGCTATAAATCGAAACCTAATTCATGAATAGTTCAAAGGAAAATTCCAGTTTAGCAACAATATTTTAGCACAAAACTGGAATGGAATGGAAGATCTCACAGACCAAAATTGACAATGTTCTCTCAATAGAGCAGCAACAGGCAACCATCTAACTTTGCCTTTGTTTACCCAGCATCTATTCTTAAGCAGCAGCAAAGTGATGGAAGTGCCATCTCATAGAAATTACTCTTGTATAGGATTTTCACACCAAGGTGGCTGTAGTGTTGGGAGTGTTATAGAACAGAGGGACCTTGCAGTACAAGTACATAACTGCCTAAAAGTGGTATCAGTGGACAGAGTGGTGAAGATGTTTGGCATGATGGCGTTTGTTGGTCAAAGCATCAAGTACTGGAGTTGGGATATGTTGCAGTTGTACCAGACGTTGGTGAGGCCTCACATGGAGTGCTGAGTACAGTTTTGGTCACCCTGCTAGAAGAAAGATGCCATTAAGCTGGAAAGAGTGGTAAGATTTACAATTATACAGAATGAGGGCCCGGGTTTATAGGGAAAAGTTGGGCAAGCTAGGACTTTATTCCTTGGAGCAGAGGAGCCTTATGGTGACCTAAATGAGATACGGTGAATGCACGGAGTCTTCTTTCCAGGGATAGGAAAATAAAAAACTATAGGGGATAGGTTTACAGTGAGGAAGGAATCTAGGGGGGGGGGGGGCACAACCTTTCCAGACAGAGGGTGATGTTTATGGAACAAGATGCCACAGTAGTTGAGGCAGATACAACTATTTCAGGTCATTCTGCTTACGAAGCCTACACTGTGAATGGAAAGGTTAAATCGTACTCAGTAGGGAGGGAGGCATGCAGGGGTACATAATTTGTAGAAGTATTCAAGGGCAGTTGAGGAAAATTATTGCTAGTGATTATATTTAAGAATAGTGCGCACGGTAGCGCAGCGGTAGAGTTGCTGCTTTACAGCGAATGCAGCGCCGGAGACTCAGGTTCGATCCTGACTACGGGTGCTGCACTGTAAGGAGTTTGTACGTTCTCCCCGTGACCTGCGTGGGTTTTCTCCGAGATCTTCGGTTTCCTCCCACACTCCAAAGACGTACGGGTATGTAGGTTAATTGGCTGGGTAAATGTAAAATGTAAAAATTGTCCCTAGTGGGTGTAGGATAGTGTTAATGTACGGGGATCACTGGGCGGCACGGACTTGGAGGGCCGAAAAGGCCTGTTTCCGGCTGTATATATATGATATGATATGATATGATATGAAGAAGTCTTCACACAAGGAAGACCCATGGGGTGCCTTTGAGGATTGAGAACTGGCAAGTGGCCAGCAAGAACGAGTGGGCTGAATGCTATCATTCTGACTCTACCCAGATTTGTTCTTGGCTCTCCTTGATATTGTTCAATTTGGACGTACGCAACAACATTAAATGGAAACTGAAAAGCAAATCTTTCTGTGCCAATCACATTCCAGTATTTGGGAGTATAAAACTTAGTGGGTCATCGATAGGAAAGACTTGGTGAAAATGCGGTCAAATGCTTACAGTTATACTGATGTGGTACTCCAAATTCCTGCATCCACTCTGTTATGGCCAGCTTCAAAGCCATTTGAGGGCTGTACAAGACATCCATTTCTATCTCCTCGTCACTGCCTTCATTTTCAAGTTTGATCTGGATGGACACGGTGTTCTCTTCTGTGTCAGCTGGACGAAAGAAAAAGGATAACCCATAATAAAATCAGCATCAATATTCCAATTAAATGCAGAAGTCACAGGAGAACAGAGAAGGTGGGGTGGCAATCGTTTTGGTATATTTATCCTTTGTGGTTTTCTGACTGAGCCAGAGGTGCTTGCTGCCAGTTAACACAAAGTACAGTATGATCACTTGTTACGTGACTAAAATACTATGGAATGTGGTAAGGAACAGCAAGATCCCAGCTTCACACTCTGATGCACAAACATACCAACAGCAGCACTTCCCCCAGCGACTTCAGCTGTACAGACGGCAGGCATTGAATACAAAACATTTGTGCCAATTTCAGCCTCATCTTCAAAATCACCATACATCCACGGGTGGGGGAAATAATTACCACCCATTAATGTTGGGTTAATGTTATAATCATGTTATTATTCTTATTAATAGTAAGATTAATGTTGTGAATACAAACAATTGGGTTTTCTGGGGTCACAACCAACTGTACCCCCACATTTTTAATGCACCTCTACCAATGTTGGAAACGACACTAAAGTTACAAATGACAGATGCAGCCAGCAGCGAAGTTTCACGCAGTCTACTTACTCATTACGACGTCCTTCCTCACACCATTCATGTTGGATTTGTACCAGGTAGCCAGCGTGTGAATGGCGACAAAGTTCCCTTCAAATTCACAGTTGGGGTTCGTTAATACTCCTTTCAGTCGTGGAATGAGCTCAGTTGACCGCCCTTTGTACGGCCCAAGAAAGAGGCGTTTCTGATCATAATCATTGGCATGTAGATTGTCCCAGATGAGAGGAGACCTCTTCAATATTTTGGTGACCTCTTCAATAGATTCCACAGAGATATCTTTGGACACGACCTTTGGACCTACAAATCAAGAAAAAAAGTTTGTTTCTCACACATTTTACCCGTTTTACTGTTTGCAATCAAGTACTTGGTCCAAATGTTATTGATTTACCATATTTTAGTTTAGAGATACAGCGTCGAAACAAGCCCTTCGGTCCACTGAGTGTATGCCGACCATCGATCACTTGTACTCTAGTTCTATGTTATACCACTTTCACATCCCACACACTAGCGGCGATTTACAAAAGCCAATTAACCTACAAACCCACACGTCTTTGGAATGTGGGAGGAAACCAGAGCACCAGAGAAAACTCACGCAGTCACAGGAGGAAGGTACAAACTCCAAAGGCAGCACTATAGTTAGGGTTAAACCCAGGTCTCTTGTGCCATGAGGCCGCAGCTCTATCATTGCGGCACTGACATTTATAACAAAATAAAACATTAAAGATTCAAATTTAACCTTAACTGTTCTCCAATGCAGGGGGTGGGGAACACAGAATTAGGTTATTTTTCTTTCAGTAGCATAGAAGCCAGATATCTCAATCTGTACCCCTAGGCTTAGTAATTCAAGCCAAGTTTCAAACTCAGAATATTATGCAGAAAATATCCCCCACACAAAATTGTCAGGGGATCAGAACACTGATATACAGTGACCTACTCACAAAATACCAGTACAAAAAGTGTCTTCAGGGATAGGCACATTGCCCCCGAAAAGGGTAGACAGATAAATTTGAAATATTTCCCGATACTGCTAGAAAACAGCACCATTTAAAGGCAATTAAGATGTTAGCATTCCTTTGGAATACTGACATTATTAAATAGGTATACATACATTGCATGCAAGGCCACTGTCCCAGAGGTCAATTTGAAAATGTTGCTATTGCAGAGCCAAGTAACAAATAAATATATTTTAGACACAAAGTGCTGGAGTAACTCAGTGGGCCCCTGGTTAACATGGAGAGGTGACATTTCGGGTTGGGACCCTTCTTCCGACTGCAGTCTGACTCGAGTTACTCCAGAGCTCTGTATTTTTTCTGTAAACCAGCATCTGCAGTTCCTCGTTTCTACAAATATACTCTTGACATTGATTTGACAAGATAAATTAACAGTAGAGTACCTGTCCACAATACATCAATGCCAGGCAGAAGCTTATCTCCAACAGTCCTGAGATATGGGGAATGGGCAACATTGGGGTAGCAAAATGTTCCACAGTATTCTGAAAAAGATGAGCAAAAATACGAAATAAATACCACTTCTAATGCCATTATGTTTGAACATGACCGCGTGGTCAGTAAACAGCAAAACTAACCCTACAATTAAATCTGCAGATGCCTTCCCAATCTGATTTGGAACATTTAATCTAAACAAATCAAGTTTCATGGGGGGGTCAAAGGAAAGTGTTCTGCATGGAGAATTTGACTACATTTCCCGTAATCTCACACTTGCAGACTCCAGTCACAAATGGCACGTATAAAGCAACTCTGACCAGCCCAAGAACCCCCTTGGTAGCACAAAGCATTTGAAGAAACTTTACTGAACTTCAGATTTTTGTATTTGCAGAGTCGAGAGTTGATTGTGAAATAGAAATCTGGGAAACAAATTTTCTTCACACGTGACTAAAACAAATCTCACGAGAGGTCACTGTTCATTAATACAAAAACATTTTTTGGAACTACTTCCTTTTAAACAACAGACAAATTACAGTAAAGTTCAATTACTTTAGCAATTCTACAGCTGGAATATACAACCAGTCTCAAAGATCAGCAAGTACAGAAATGCATCTAACGAAAGAATGTTTCTGGCGAGTTTTAAATCAAAAGAGTCAATTCTGCACCCTCAAAATTTCTGGCTTTGCGCTGGAGTCAAGAAGACCTTTGCAACTATCAAATGCAAAAAGGAAAAGCATTACAGATTCACTGGCAGCAGAAACCTTATACCCAGGTTGCATTACAGTAAGAAATATTTCTGCATACTCACCAGTTGGACAGAATAAAAAGTGTTCCGGCTCTTCCAGGTACTGATAAATCTCGTTAGTAACTGAGAGTTGTGCATGTGCAAATGAGCTGAAGACCTCTTTATCTGCTGGACATATGTTGTGGTCAATGTCATCAAATAACAGTGCAAAAGACTTGCAACCAAACTGTGACACCTGTAAAACAGGAAGACAGTGTTTTTAACTGGAATTATGCCATTGGCCCAACTTGCCCTTGCCAACCAAGATGCCCTATCTACATTAGTCCCACCTGCCTATATTTTGCCCATATCCCTCTAAACCTTTCCTATCCATGCACTTGTCCAAATGCTTTTTAAATGTTGTGATACCTACCTCAACTACCTCCTCTGACAGCTCATTCCATGTACCCACCATCCCCTTTTTCTCCTCAGGTTCCTTTTAACACTTTCCCCTCTCTTTAAACCACGGTCCTCTGGTTATTGATTCCCCTACTCTGGGTAAAAGACTGCACATTTACCACATCTATTCCCCTCGTGATATTACACAGCTTTATATGGTGCCTTTAACAAGGTCCCACACAAGAGATTAGAGTGCAAAATTAGAGCACATGGTAATGAGGATAGGGTATTGACATGGATAGAGAACTGGTCAATTCATTGGATGTATTCAAGAGAGTGTTAAATATAGCTCTTGGTGCTAATGGAATCAAGGGATATGGGGAGAAAGCAGGAACGTGGCACTGATTTTGGATGATCAGTCGTGATCATATTGAATGACAGTGCTGGCTCGAAGGGCTGAATGGCCTACTCCTGCACCTATTTTCTATGTTTCTAAGATCACCCCACATCCTCCTGTGCTCCAAGGAATAAAGTCCTAGCCTGCCTAACCTCTTCCTATAAGTCAGACTCTCAAATCGTGGCAGCATCCTTGTAAGTCTTTTCTGCACCCTTTCCAGCTTAACAATATCCTTCCTCGAGCAAAATCACTTCCAATCCCATTCACCTGGTTGGCAATTGAAAAAGTTGAGTAACAAAATTGAGTATGACTTCCAGAAATATCACAAAAACACTCACCTGATCCAATTTGCGTTTAAGAGTTGCAACCTCCTTCTGATTTGAGAAAGTGATATCCAGTCCAGGTGATATGGCATAGACAAACTCAATACTGTGCTCTTTTGCTGCAGTAATTAGCTGCATCAATTGCTCTAGAACAAGAAAAAGATGAATAAACAAAAGCTTTGCAGCAGAAATGTTGAAAAAAAATCAATCTAAGAGCCAAGAAATTGGTCAACTCCCAAAACAGACAACAGCACACCGCTGATACAACAGGACATTGAAAAGGCCAATGAGCTGGGAGATAAGAAACTGCAGATGATGGAATCTTGAGCAAAACACAGTGCTGGAGGAACTCAGCGGGTTAGGTAGTTTCAGTGGAGGGAATCGACAGCGAGACATTTTAGGTCAGGACCATTCCCCAGAAAGATGCTGAAATAAGAAACGGTTCAGTCAGAAGGGTCCTGACCCAAATCGCCACCAGAATTTATGAATTTATAAAATTTCTGTTATATATTATTTATGTATAGCCTGTTTAAGGCCTGCTGTGCTACAGTAGGGAACAATGTCAGAGGTCTGTTGTCAGTACATCTGACAATTAAACACTCTTGACTCATTTAGAAGGATGAGGGGGGATCTTATTGAAACATATAAGATAATTAGGGGATTGGACACATTAGAGGCAGGAAACATGTTCCCAATGTTGGGGGAGTCCAGAACAAGGGGCCACAGTTTAAGAATAAGGGGTAGGCCATTTAGAACGGAGATGAGGAAGAACTTTTTCAATCAGAGAGTGGTGAAGGTGTGGAATTCTCTGCCTCAGAAGGCGGTGGAGGCCAGTTCATTGGATACTTTCAAGAGAGCTGGATAGAGCTCTTAAGGATAGCGGAGTGAGGGGGTATGGGGAGAAGGCAGGAACGGGGTACTGGCGGTGCTGGCTCGAAGGGCTGAATGGCCTACTCCTGTACCTATTATCTATTGTCTATGAAACATACACTTCACTCTGCCTCTTCCCGGGACTGAAGAGTGTGTTCTTCAACTAGTGGTGGAGCTCAATCACAAAGGGAAATATGTGTGTAGGATAAACAGCGCCAGAAACCCAGATTCGATCCTGACCTCGGGTGCTGTCTGCATGGAATTGGCACGTTCTCCCTGTAACCGTTTGGGCTTCCTCCAGGTACTCTGCTTTGCTCCCACACCCCAGAGACATGCAGGCACAATAGCCTCTGCAATTGCCCCAAGTGTCTGTAGGGAGCAGATGCAAAAGTGGGATAATGTAGAACTAGTGTGAACGGGTGATCAACGGTTGGCTTGGACTCAGTGGGCCGAAAGGCCCGTTTCCATGCTCCACCTCTGAACTGAACTAAATTGTACAACATTAACGGAAAGGGAAAAATGGAACTGAGACTCACCTGCTTCTTCAACAGAGTACATCTCTCTCCAGAACATTCTGTGCTTATAATCATCCTTTGGTGCATAAAGGTATGTGTTCAATCCCCATCGACGCATTCTGTTGAAGAATGTAACAATAAAGACGCACATTAAGCCTCTGCACTGAAGTATCCAAAATGCTGGAGTTTTAGATAAAACCAGAACACCAGTTCAGATGACCAGATTTGGTGGAGGAAGAAACAAAAGGGGCTAAATCAGCCCACAAAGGATGCACATGTAACTATTTAGAACAGTTACTTCAAAGCTAAAATGTTAAATCTGTAACATTACAAACCAAATCAAACATACAAACACACATTAAAGGAAAAAAATAGGTTGAAGGTTAAAATCCACACAGAAAAGTTATTAGTGAGAATAACTTCTAGCTAGAGTGGAGAAAAAAGCTTTAGAATCTAATTTTAATCCAATGGCAGGAAACTAGGTTATTTATCAATACACTTCCAAAGGCGAAAAGAGAAGAGAAGACCAGGTTTCCTCAGTGACAATTCACACTACTATTATTTCTCTATGTATGGATTCACACGGGGTTAATAAATAAACCTAAAGTCATGAGATTGCTGATTTAGTTTGAAGAGACAGTCAACTTCAAAATATACCTACGAGTTATAGAAACACACCTTCTGAACAGCTCCTTTCTCTGTTCCATGCTCCAGGGACGCCCATAAAATCCTAGGAAATCGGAAAACAGATTAAAAAACAAAATACTGCAAATGGCACAGATTTCATATATCTGCCCGAAGGATTTGATGCTAAGCAAATAATAACATGGTATTAAATACGAAATAAAAGCAAAATAATTCAATAAAATTTATTTTTATTCATTCGTGACTATGTGCCTAATAAAGCTGGTAAGGACAGCGTGTATTGTGTCTATAAACCAGCATTTGCAGTTACTTTTTATTATATCATGTATTGCCTGGTAGCTTTGAATTGGGAGGCATGTATGCCAAGTCATTTCCAAGGACACATTCTTTTGTGACACTAATATTAGCAGTAAAGTGGATAACAAAGGAGACCATCTAAGATTACAGAAGGGTCTTGATCAACTGGGCCAGTGGGCTGTGGAATGGCAGATGGAGTTTAAATCAAGATAAATATGAGGGGTTGCATTTTAATAAGTCAAACCAGGGTAGGAACTACACAGAAAGTGGTAAGGAGTGTTGAGGAACAGAGGCACCAAGGAGTGTGGGCACACAATTCCATGAAAGTTCAGACACAGATGAACAGTCTAAAGGCGGCATTTGGAGTTCTGGCATTCATCAGTCGGAATAATGCATACAGGAGGCGGGATGTCATGCTTGGGCCATATATTTGAAGTACTATACACAGTTCTGGTCTGTGCTGTGTTGCTGTTCAAAGTAAGAAGCAAAGTGAGGTCTATTTCATGGAAAATATTAGTGGAGGCCCTCATTAATTCTGAAAATTGCAAACAAGAATTCTTGGGGATGGAGCGTATAATTCACACCATTTCATTGCAGTACTGAAGAAGTTCTCTACTATCTGGGGTGCAATCGAAACATCAAATCTGCCACAAGGGTCTTAAAAAAAAAACTTTTTGAAGAGTGGCATCATCTTTGGCCTCTGGTTACTACCAACATGAACTAAATATTTCAATGATCACAATACATAAAAGACTGCAGATGCTGGAACACTGTGCAAAAAAAAAAAGAAACCAGAAGAAATTAGCAGGCCAGGCAGCAATCATGGAGGGGAATGGATTGGAGACGTTTCTGGACTGGATCCCTCTTCATGCCCATTTCCCTGCCCAGACTATGCCTGACCTGCAGAATTCCTCCAGGAGTTTGTTGTTTGCTTGGAATTTCCCACAGTTGCTAAAATTTGTCCAACACTGAAAATAGATTGATATTTTAAAAGACTAAGATTACAGTGCACTTGTGTCAGAACATGAAGCACTCAGAAAGCAGTGACATAAAAATGTGTCCAGCAGGGAGATTTACATCATTTACGTCAAAACATCTTATGACATCTAATGTTAACAGTAATTACACAGTCTGATAGTTGCAATTTGGCATGTGGAAATAATTATTTACTTGGTTCTTTCTAAAATCATTAGACTAGACAAAGGGAATTGACTTGAAAGATTGCTTGAATGATGGATGTTAGGATTGAGACTCCAAAACACTGCTGGGGTGAAGAGATGAATTATTTAAAGGGCACCCATGCTATTAATATCCAAGCCCATTTTCATCTGAAACATTAATTATACCTCCTATTTCAGTTAAGCAGGACTGAAACCTTGAATTGTACCTCAAATAGATTTCACCATCCATCCTACCTTTTGCAACCTATAAAACCCAAACTGCTAACCCTTCTGTAATCTTAGATGGTCTCCTTTGTTATCCACTTTACTGCTAATATTAGTGTCACATGGTATCTTTAAATTCATACATGTCCAGTTCACTAATCACCATGTGTAGGAAAGAGCTGCAGATGCTGGTTTAAACAGAAGATAGACACAAAATGTTGGAGTAACTCCACTGGAGATGCTGCCTGTCCCACTGAGTTACTCCAGCATTTTGTGTCTTTCACTAATCACCATTGTGCTTGTTGAACCATACTGGTACCCAGCAAAAAACTGAAGAAGGGCCTCGACCCGAAACGACACCCATTCCTTCTCTCCCGAGATGCTGCCTGACCTGCTGAGTTACTCTAGCATTTTGTGAAATAAATACCTTCGATTTGTACCAGCATCTGCAGTTATTTTCTTACACTAGCCTTTTGTGACTGTCGTCCGTTTTAAACCAGCATCTGCAGTGCCTCCCAACACATCCGAAAACACATACAAATCTTTTCCTTGCTTTTACATCCCTCCACAGTAGTTGGTCACCTAGCTCTGCAATCCTGTTCTCCTTCAATATGCCCCCCACCCACCCATTTAAACAGACACAATTAGTAAACGAATCTGTTGCTTTTTTATGTGTTTGGTTACAGTAGTTATGCTTTCAGCTTTCATGACACTAAACTGGGAAATTGAGCGGTGAAGGCTGCTTTGTGCGCACGGCACGCTGTTTTAAACCCAGGTCACACAAGCCATTTACACACAAACAGCTGTTCCCAAATTCCTTGATGCAGAACAAGTGTTGCCCTGGCAACCCAAGAGCCAATAACCTCACAGCAAAACTGCCACATCACCAGCTCCAATCCACCAGTAATCCTTATACAATGCTGAACATGCTTATGCTTTGACCTTCGCCATAAATAGGAAACATGTTAAAATTAAGCACTTATCGAGCAAGTATCTCGTAAATTATTGCGTGTAAATATTATCCCTTCTCAATTGGCCGTGGGAAATTAAGTGGTTAAAAAAAATCTATTAAATGGAACCTTTCTTGAACTGAATGGCATCACTGTTGTTTTGCCACTGCAGAGGGAGACATCTTACAAATATTGTACAATCCTAAAGCATGTACTGAAAAGATATATAGCATCCCAACATTTTGGCATGAGGCATGTTGTCACAATTTTTGTTTCAATTGAAGGATGACAAATGAGATCCTTTGCATTGTAGGCAGTGTGCTTAGCAGAGTGCCAGAAACTAAACAGTTGGGTTGCTAATTAGTGATCTCGAAACCAAGCACATAACACGGCAACAGATTCCTTTACTACTCATGTCTAGTCACTATTACATCAAACCAAATATGCTCCCACGTTGCCAAATAGAACTGGCACATTTACATGCAGTGGGAGGCCAAAATGAAAGAGTATCAGCCACAGTCAATGTCAACTGCTCAGTACACAGATCCCACCCCCTGCATTCAGACAGCCTGTGACATATGGTTGCTGTCTGAACTCACATTTCTGGTCACGCTCTAAATAAAAACAAACCGCGTTGAAACTCCATGACAGGCACGAGGAAAGTTCAAAGGCTATTTAGGTTCATTTAGTAAGAAAATAGCCACTCTTGTTTATTGATTGAAAGATACAGCATGGAAATAGGCCCTTCGGCCCACTGAGTAAACGTAAACCCATTCAAGTAGTTCCATGTTACTCCAATTTCATAGCCACTCCCTGCACACCAAGGCCAATTTACAGCAGCTAATTACCCAACAGACCAGCACATTTTTGGGATGCGGGAGGAATCCGGAGCACCCGGAGGAAACCCGTACAGTTACAGGGAGAACGTGGAAACTCCACATGGATAGCACCCAAGTTCAGAATCAAATCTGGGTCTCTGTTGTCAAGACAGCAGCTCTATCAGCTGCATTCTGCAGGACATTCGCCCATCTCGAAAGGGATACCCAATTAACCAGTGATGCCACTATTTTTTTTGGATCAATCATCTTTTCTACTCATCCCCCCACCCACCCAATGCACCACAGTCCTGAAGATTCAAGATAAGCTCTCCCTTATGAATGGGGAGCAGACAGACAGGCCACATTCAGATTAGTTTTTTGTCATATACAGTCCACCAGCACCTCATTTAACCCAGACAGAATCATGCCAACATAATTGAAATTCCCCCAGACATCCCCCCAAAAAAAGTGCTACCTAGGCTGGGTGAAGTGGTCGATCTCAATCTCATCGGGACTTCCGATCAGCGGGGCAAATTAGCCCCCTGTAGCCAGGGCCCCGAAACTCCGGCCCAGCAGGAGCCAGCGGATCTGTTCCCATACCCGAGTTCTTAGGCTGACTTGTGGGCCGGTATCTCAGCACCCCAGCAGCCTAAGCGGACCCTTCCAGTAACGTTTCACTCCACCTGGAGGTCCATGACCTCTGGATAGACTCAAAAAGCTGGAGTAACTCAGCGGGACAGGCAGCATCTCTGGCGAGAAGGAATGGGTGATGTTTTGGGTCGAGATTATTTCTGATTTAAACCAGCATCTGCAGTTCCTTCTTACACATGGCCCATGACATCTGTTGGTCCAGCAAAACGGGTAATCCGGGAAGGCTCTGGAACCAAAGGTGCTGGAAAAGAAATCTAAACTGGGGTGCTGGACCGTACATCAGTGTGTAATGAAATTCCTTGCTCACATGAAACTCAGAGTAAACAGCTGATTGTAATGATGGATACAACGATAAATTGAACAAATGCCAAACTGCAGAATGGTGCAAAGATTGCAGTGCCAAAAAACCTCTGAAATAACAGACTAACCGAATGGGGTAGAGTCAAGGGTAAGAGTACGTGACAGCAGCTCCATGAAGGTGGATGTGAAAGAGGTGATTGGTTCAGGAGTCCGATAGCAACAGGAAAGCTGTTCCAGAATCTGGGCATCCAAGCCTTCTAGTTTCTGTATCTTCTCCCAGAAGGTAGAAGTGACAAATGGCCAGAATGGCAGACATCCTTAATGGTCCAGTCTTGCTGATGCAATGCACCGTGAAGATGGACTGGATGGAAGGAAGTGATGAGCCTGTGATGGCTGTGTTCACTACTGTAGACTCAGGCAGTCAAGATCGGTGCAGTTGCCATACACTGCAGAGATGCATCCCGTCAGAATACTTTCAATAAGAGTCCTGGCAGTCATCGCTATATTCTAATTACCAATCTCAACACCATGAAACAGCTAAGGTAGACACAAAATGCTGGAGTAACTCAGCAGGTCAGGCAGCATCTCTGGAGAGAAGGAATGGGAGACGTTTCGGGTCGAGACCCTAGTTCAGACTGAAGGGTCTCGATCTGAAACGTCACCCATTCTTTCTCTCCAGATGCTGCCTGTCCCGCTGAGTTACTCCAGCATTCTGTGTCTATGTTCGATTTAAACCAGCATCTGCAGTTCTTTCCTACACTGAATGTATTCACTGAGTTTAATCAAACCATCCTCAAGAAAGCAAAACCGAGAATAGGTAGACATGGGAGATTATACATATTCCTGAAAGATTAATACGCCTCAACAAAATAGGGTCCTGGGGGTAATCAAAGCAGTCGATTAAGACTATATACAGGATTGAAAGGAAACAAACTTTCCAAGTGAGTGCCCAATGTTATTAGAGAAAAGCTGTCACAATGATTCCAATAGGGAACAGAATGTCTAGGAGGATATCATGCCGTCTAATCAGGCCATTCCACTTCCCATTTTGTGACCTACAGTTAATTAGTCAAAAAGTCTTAGTGGACACCATTTTCAAACAATTAGTATTTCTTACAAATGGAATTTTCAAATTTGACTTTTATTCAGAATGCTGCACTACCATTCTTGTCAATGTCAGCAGAACAGGGACATCAACAAGGAGGGAATGAAATACAAACATGCAAGTCACCTCTGGCCACATGCACAGATTTGTGGGGATCAGGAAATAACACTGATAATAAAGATTGGATGCATCCCTGCATCGTAAACATAGCCAACCCTTTGCAATCATCCAGCTACAGTGGGCCAAGAAATGGCAGATGGAATGTATCTCGCATAAGTGTGAGATGTCACAATTTGTTAAATTAAACCAGGACAGGATTTGCACAGTAAATAAGACTCCGGAGAATGTTGTAGAACGGAGAGAACCAGGAGTAGAAGTAAGCTCCCTGAACATAGCGACACAGATCAACAGGGTGGTGAAGACTGTTTGGCATGCTTGCTTTCATCAGTCAGGGCACCAGGTTCAGGAGTGCAAAAAAAATCACGAGGATGTTTTTGGCATCGGAGGACTTGCGTTAAAAAGAAGGGTTGGAGAGGCTAGGACTTTTCCCACGTTATAATGTGTATGGTTACTGTTCTTTTTCCAGCTCTAGAGAATCTAAGACTAGAGGACAGGTTCAAGATATGAGAGTAAAGACTTAATAGTGACCTAAGGTGGCAACTTTCCAACAGAGAAGATGAAGGGTTCAAGGAAGCAAGAGGAAGCAATAGAAGTACAAATTACAATGTTTAAAAGATATTTGGCCAGGAACAAGGGTAGGAAAGATTTATCGGTATGTGGGCCAGATGCAACTAGCTTAGATTGACATCTTTTGTTGGCATTGACAAGTTGGGTCGAGGGATCTATTTTGGTGCTGTATGACGACAAAATATTGTTGGCCAGTACTCCCTTTCACCCGTCAGGCAATATTACTAGAGCATTAGTTTGTAAATGCATTTCATTAATTTTGCCTTCTTAATGTACAAAGGCAAATCTGTGGCACAGGCAACCACACCGCTAGTACGTACTTGTTTTCTGCTACTTTTATTCTGCAATATAAAATGGAATATCTGCAACCGGGTTTAGCAAAGTGACACCCGAATAAAAATAATGACTAGACTACTTTGAAAACAAATTAGGGGATGCAGACAATACCATGATTCTCTAACCCACAATTCCCATGGTTTGGCTACACAGACTGAATGCAGGGGAGACAAAGGGATAATTCTAAATCTTATTCTTAAAGTGAAAAGGAATGTGGCAGCGAACCAAATAGCAGGCTGCCAGCTGTTGCAGGAGACTGGAACAGTTTAAGCAGATTTCATAGGCATGGTAATACTGTGTCAGTAGGTTTAATTCACCAGCGCCTAGGAGGAGGAAAGGCACCAGTATTCCTACCCAGCATTCTGCAAATGATCAAAATGTCAACATGAGACAGTGCTTAATTTTACACTAAGGCTTTAAAATAATTGAGTAAAACGGATACATTAGGAGTCTTGTTGAAAGTAGCCATGGTGTGATGGGTGTTTTAACATCAGGATTAGATCACATTAGGCAAAATGGCCATATGGAGAATCATTGTTCCAGCCAGTTATCATCCAAATTACCCCAAACCCCAATAGATTTACGTCAGCGCTGTACTGCAAAGTTCAAACTATTCAGCTTCACACTAATAATTTAGAAACTGAGCTAGTCGTGGCAACCTGCTTAGGTTTACAGCATTTATTTAACTAACTGAATCACATTTCATCAACTTTATTATTTTAAATCAGTAATGTACAATGCTTACCAAGATCACCATTCATATATTGAGGTCTATTGGAGATTCTATAACAGAATTTGGCTTCATCAACTTTGGAAATAGTTGGGTGTAGTTGACTTTAATTAACTCAGAAATCCTAACTTGCACTGCCATGCCAATACTGCATTAAATATATTAAACTCCCTCATTTATCAAAGAGATACCACTCGTCTCGTGGTGGGACACTGATGAGGTTTGCTGACTTAATAAACCAATCAGGGCACACTTTGAGCAACACTTCTCCTTTTAGAGAGTTACTTCAGTCAGTTAGCTATTCTACAGAACATAAATGATCAAAACTAGGTGCCATTTTGCACAAATGAAATACTTATTTCAAAAATATAGTATAATCCAGGATTGAAGATAATATTAAGAATATTAAATAATACAATTCAAGGAAACGGAGAAAAAAAATCAATTTGGAAAGGTCTCGGAAATTGGATCAAATAGGCAAAGATCCTGCTATTAATCTTTGCACTAATGGCCAAAAAAAGAGAACTGAACAGTATAGGGCTAGATGCAAAACTGAAGAGAATTACAAGCGATCAAATGATTTCACTTTTTTGTAACTATCGTATCACACAGCAAAAGCTCTAAAGTAGTAAAAGGGATACAACAAAGTGGGCAATGACAATTACACATTTTTTAAAAAGGCAGTCAGAGCAGTGAACATATCCAGCATTAAAAAATGCAATTGCTTTACATTATAAGTCTCTTAAGTTGTGGGGCTTGAGGCAAAATGCAATGAATCGGATTACCAACATTAGAATCCTCTGGCTAACCAAAAACTCCTCAGCAATCACACAAGACTTGCTATCAACCCACAGCATTTAATCTTGCTTCAGCCACAGCAAGTAAACTACTCAAACAATCTTTGAAACAAAATGCAAAGAGATAATGCTCAATTGAACATGTTAAAATGCTATAATTTATCAATCATACTTTTCTGATAAATACACTATCACAAAGGAAAAGTCCTGATCTTAATACAAAACTAGTCAGTGACTCAGCTATACAAATTTGAACAATTAAAACCCCACAGGGTGAAGAAAACTTTAGAGCAGACATTTTGTGTTCTCTATTTTGGTCACTTCTGGAGCAGAACTTTAAGTCTCACATCAAGAAAACTACAAACAAAATGTCTGCCAATTATCTGTCAAAAAAAGCCCAAAGTTGGCCCGCACAGGGAAAATTCAATGTGTGCACAGTTCCTTGCAGTTACCCATGATCCGTCTAAAGTTTATAACTAGCTGAATTCTCAAAGACCGTAAAGGAGACCCTTTTTTTCTCAAGTCTAGCTCAAACTAGCTCAAAAATTAATGTTTTTTTTGCCAAACAAAAACTAGTCACATGGTTTATAAACCAAATATTCTTTCATGATGCAATTATGGAACCAAACATTGCATGTATCTGCAAACTGTCAGACTTAACTTGGGTTAATAGCATTTACCCTCAGTCATTAGATTATCCACTACACCGCCTTAATACCGTGTCAAGAAATTGACTGGACAGTTTATTATATATCCGTCATCCTTTTAAAATGGGATATTACAGCCAGGTTACATTTTTCAAATATTAAACTGGCATTATGCAAATACTGAGAAGCTTCAGGACCATAAAAAAATAACTGATTTATAACATGATCACATAATGTTATACTACCTGGCCCTGCAAAAAAAATATTGCACTCCATGATTGTCGAATAGCAAAGCTCCTTCTAATTTCTCAACAGCTATCATAGGTCACCAAATGATAGCTGTTCTCACCAAAACAACCATGCTGAAAATATATTCTACTACTCCGACATCAGATAAAAGTGCTTAACAGTAAAATAGGTTTTATTGATTATAGAAGGAACTGCTGGTTTACAAAAGAAGACCCAGAGTGCTGCAGTAACTCAGCTGGTCAGGCAACATCCCAGATGGACATGGATCGACAAAGTTTCAGGTCGGAACCCATATTTTATTAATATGGCCTTGCCCATAATTCAGTCCCTACCACCCATTACTGTTTCCATAGATTTGGCAACCTTTCAAGGACCACTGCAAACATTTGAAGGTAGATATTAAATCCAAACAAGTAGGAAAAATAATTCAGTGATTGCTTTTGGCCTTCTGATCTTCAGAGGCATTCAATCAAACAGCAGTGGTATGGAAAAGGGATGATAAACCATTCATGCTAAAACCAGTTCACGTTTCACTTGACCGTCATGAATCGTTCATTCTTAATTCCTTCCCCCCCCCCCCCACCGCCACCACAAACAAACTTTGCTGAGATTTTTTTTGAAGGAATCCAGGATAAAATAAATTGGGCTCATATACAGAATCCAATCAGCATGGAAATCTTCCCTCAAGCACAAACTAGGCATTTTAATGAGCGTACTTGCCACTGCAGGCCATTGCTTCTGGACTAACATGAAATAATAAACCTCAGTCATCAAAACATCCACTTGAGCTCCCCCCCCAATAAAGCTGTGGCTCAATTGATCCTGTCCTCAGTTCCCCTCTTCTGCCTTTTCTCATAACCATGAATCCTATTGCCACAGTTCATCAGGTTAGAGAATCACAAAAAAAGATCTGCAATCCTCAAACATTCCTCACCTCCATTTTAATAAGACAGCTTGCATTTTTAAAAAAAATCTTCAACTGGATTCATGGCAACCGAGGCAGGTCAGTGGATCTGAAGATAAGCTGAAAGACCCACCACCTGACATCCCACCCCCGTTCGGCAGAAGATGCAGGAGCATGAAAGTGCGCACCACCACTCAGGAATAGCTTCTTCCCCTCCATTATTAGGTTTCTGATCAGTCCTTCCATAAGCTAGGGTACTATCAGATTCACCTTTATCCCTTTGTAGACATTGGACATTTGCCTCTGGAACCGTTATGTTACAATGGTGAGAAACTATATTTCTCTCTCTCAACCATTCTCTTCGCTCTGTAGAATTTTGCTTGCTTATATTTACGAAGAAGGGTGCTTCTCCAGAGATGCGACCTGACCAGTTGAGTTCCTCATGCACTTTGACTTTGTAAGCTGGCAGCTGCAGTTCCTTTAGACTTTGGAGATATAGCTCGGAAACAGGCCTTTCGGCCAACCGAGTCAGCACTGACCAGCGATCACCCTGGACACTTGTTCTATCCTACACTATGGGAAAATTTACTGAATCCAATTAACCTACAAACATGTGTCGGAAGGAACTGCAGATGCTGGTTTAATCCATCCCTAATTAGTACAGATATCAGAGGTTATGGGGAGAAGGCATGAGAATGGGTTTAGGAGGGAGAGATAGATCAGCCAGGATTGAATGGTGGATTAGACTTGATGGGCAGAATGGCCTAATTCTACTCCTGCCACTTATGACCTTATGACACCGATCGTCACGAGTTTCACTGTCCTCCTGATTAAATTTTCCTGATTGAATGCCCTTGTCACCTTCCCTATAACTAACAATAAACCATTCTACATTTCCTTGATCAACATCTGCTTTGATCTGTCGTTCTCACAACTTACCTATCCAGATCTCTAGTCTCCCTCTCTCCTGACTCTCAGTCTGAAGGGTCTCGACCCAAAACGTCACCCATTCTTTCTCTCAAGAGATGCTGTCCATCCCGCTGAGTTATGCACGTCTTGGGATGTAGGAGGAGACAAAAGCATTCGGACAAAACGCACGCGGGAAAACGTACAGACAGCACCCGTAGTCAGGATGGAAACCGGATCTCTGGTGCTGCGAGGCAGCAACTCCACCGCTGCGTCACTGTGATGCCACACATTTCTTGCGCCTAGTATTATCTTTCATTGGAAGGCAAAGCTTTTTTACTGTAGTCCGTACAGGTAACAATAATAATTCTACACCCTTGGACGTCCCAAGTGCATGTTGTTATTCATGGGAGATAGAATTAAAGGATGCTATGACCTCAGAAGTAACGCCGCCCCTCCCCCGGCGGCAGGGAGGACCCAGAGGGACAAACAAGCCGTGCTTTCCACACCGAGGAATAAAGGCTGAGCCGCCTGTATGGTGCAACATTAATGTAATACATGTTACACCCGCCGCCGATCGGGACCTGGGCATTTTAAAGGCGCTCGCTACTATTTAACCCTTTACCTTCCACGACGCCGCACAGAAACTTCTTCTTGCCGCCGGGAGAGTCGGTGCGCGGCGGTGCCGGCCGGTTGTCGGGGCCGCCGTCGACGAGGGTGGGCTCGGGGGCGGCGTCAGTGGGGCCGGGCTCGGCCGTGGCAGGGGGGTCGCCGGGCGGGACGGGTAGGCAAACATCGGCCGCGGGGACGGGAGCAGGGGAGGGGCTGGGTTGGGAGCAGTCTCCGCCGCCGCCGCTGTTGCTGCCACCGCCGCCGCCGTCCTGGGGGCCCGGGGGAACTTTGTCCGTCTGCACCATGGTGACCGGAGGGAGGACGGGAGGGTCCGCGGGCCTCGCCCACGCCCACTGCTCCCCGACTACTGCCGATCGGCGGCGCACCGAGATTGTTCTGACTCGGAGCGGGGCTTATTCTGACAGGGAGCGGGTTTATTCTGGCACGGAGCGCGGGGTTTATTCTGGCACGGAGCGGGTTGCTTTTCTCTGTTTTTCTCCTCAGGGCGGCCAGCGATCCTTCGCTTCCGTCCCTTGTTGTCCACTGAAGCACCCTGGGATCGCTGGCCCGCCTCCCCGCATGCGCACTGCCCGCCAGCGCCCTTCCCCGCGCGTGCGCGCCGCCGGGCCGCGCCCCTCCCGCATGCGCACTGCCGCCCAGCGCCGCCGTCACGCCCCGCCCGCATGCGCACCACAGCCCGGCATTCTGCTCTCTCCGCCCCGCACGCACGCGCGCTGCAGGCCGCCGCACAGCGCAGGCGCAGCTTCGTTTCCACCCCCGCGGCCACGCATGCGCACCGCCGACAGCAGCCGCCCCCGTCACAGTCCGGACTCGCTCGGCCGCAAAACCCCACATCTTTTTTATCACTTGGTCCTCATTCTTGCAAAATTATAATCAGTTAATCCACCAATGCGCGCACTCCCGTTTTACTCCCGGCAAATACACTGTAGAGCGAGGCTGCTGGGGGTTTTGACGCGAGGCAACTGCGCAGGCGTGGGAACCACCCGAAACCAGAGTTAACCGGTTTGTCCAAACGCCCATCTTTATGTGCAAAAATAGCTTCCTGTGAAAATACGTTCTTTAGATTAACAAGTTTTTTTCAATTCTTCCATGAGGGTTTACTACACTTTGTGGACTGTGCAATGTGTAATACGCGTTGGGCATTTGCAGATTGTGATTTAAACCTCTTGCCCGTTCCCCTGTTGTAAATCGCCGGCGCTGAAACGCCCGCGCTGAGTTCCGGTTCCCGCGCTGGCGTGACGTGCGGGCGCCGAGCTGGTGGCGGGAGATTCAATCGTGCGCATGCGCCGCAGCTCTCACCGGCCGGAAGGAGGTGTTTAGTTCCGCGCGTGCGCGTTGGGGAGGGCGTTGAGTCCGGCGCACGCGTGGTGGCCAGGCCGGGCCCACAACCACTGACCTAATTCCATGAAGCAGAGGAAGGCAAGAGAACATTTCACTTTATTATTTAATTTGCTCTTTCAGCAATTTCCATAGCAACTCACATCGTGATTTTTTCCCCCCCAGCTCCCAATCATTCACTTGCTGTGTTTATCACGACGTTTCCAGCCAAGCCCCCGTCTAAAGGAACATTGTCGTGTGTGAGGAGAACGATTCAGCAAACTGTTAGATATGCTCCTACATTTTTATTGAACACAATAGAGGCTTTCATTAAAAACATCTCAAAGCAATTAATTACGAGTGATTGCTTACTTGGAAGAAGGTTTCAAACCAAAACATCACCTATTATTTCTCAAGAGTAGGTGGCCTCCTTATGGGGAGAAGGCAAGAGAATGGGGTTTGGAGGGAGAGATAGATCAGACATGATTGAATGGCGGAGTAGACATGATGGGCCGAATGGCCTAATTCTACTATCACTCATGATCTTATGAAGAGTCAAGAGTGTTTTATTGTCATATGTCCCAAACAGAACAATTGAATTCTTACAATACAATTTATCTTTATTGTCATTGTACAGGGGTACAACGAGATTGGGAATGCGCCTCCCATACGATGCAATAATTTAATTAGCTAGTCAGTATTAATTTAAACAACAACAACCCAACGAAACAAATTGTAACAGTTTTAAGACAGAATAAAGTGCAAGTAGATCTGTGCCGGATCACTGTGCATTTTGACCATCCGGCTCAGCAGGACCGGTTCATAGCAGCTATGGCCTTGGGGATGAAGCTGTTACTGAGTCTGGAGGTGCGGGCGTAGAAGGCCTTGTATCGTCTGCCCGATGGAAGGAGTTCGAACAGACTGTTGCAGGGGTGTGAAGAGTCTTTGTGGATGCTGGTGGCTTTTCTGAGGCATTGTGTGTTGTAGATGCCCTCCAACTCAATTAAGATTACAGCACAATACGAAGAAGGGTCTTGACCTGAAACGTCATATGTTTCTTTTCTCCAGAGATGCTGTCTGACCCGCTGAGTTACTCCAGCTTATTGTGACTCTCTTCAGTTTAAACCAGCACCTAGTTTCTTCCCACACAGAATATATAAACATAAGGCAGACACAAAAAGATGGAGTAACTCAGTGGGTCAGACAGCATCTCAAGAGAAAAGGAACATAGTACTCAGTAAACTATATATAATAAAAAGTTCAGTGTGACAAACCATAATAGTACAAAAAGACAAAACCAATGAATCCAAGTCTATGTACTTCAGAGCTTATTTGGAGGTTGTAGTGTTTAATAGTGTGATGGCTGCAGGGAAGAAGCTGTTCCTGAACCTGGATGTTACAGATGCTGCCTGACCTGCTGAGTTACTCCAGCATTTTGTGTCTATCTTCAATATAAACCAGCATCTACAGTTCCTTCCTACACAATTAATTTTATATGTGGATAGAAGAGAGGATATACTTGTGAAAGGAGGCTTTAGAGACTACAGAGACTGCATCTCTGGAGTCTAAAGGAGCCACACGGAACTGCAGATGTTGGTTTACAAAAGAAACATAATATCAGGCAAAGAAAGGACACAAAGTGCTGGAGTAAGTCAATGGGGGCAAGTAGCATCTCTGGAGAACATGGATAGGTGACATTTCGGGTTGGGACCCTTCAGACTTATCAGTCTAATATTCCCGGCCTGGAAATCTGTGCAAATTTATTGAAGGTGAACTTTATTTTCACTTCTATTTGCTTAGGAATAAGCTCCTCATTCCCCATTCCCAGGTACAATTCAGTACATGTACAAGGCCAGGCAGGCATGACAATATGTGTCCTGAGGGAGAGATAGAACCCAACCCAGAATACTGGCTTGGTTGATCAGTCACAGCAGCACCATCACGGTACATTGAAAAAAACACATTGGTTTTATGTGTGGTGAACCACGTCTCACCAATTTGACTTTCTGAAGAGGTGACCCGGAAAATTGATCAGCGCAGTGTAGTAGATATTGTCTACATTGACTTTAGCAGGGCCTTTGACAAGGTGCCACGTTGCAGGCTGGAAGGTTAGATCACACGGAGTCCAAAACGAGCTAGCCAGTTGGATACAAAATCGGCTTGAAGGTAGGAAACAGGGTATTGGTCGAGTGTTGGTATTCAGACTGGAGGTCCGTAACGACTGATCACAGAGTCAGACAGCAGGGAAATAGGCCATTTTGTTGAATTCGGAGAGGGGAGCAACGTCGGTTCACGGGAACTGCTCCATTATACCGAGCGCGCAAGCCAACCAGACTCGAGTTCCATCCCGACTGCGGGTGCTGTCTGTATGGAGTTTGTAGGTTCTCCCCGTGACAGCGTGGGTTTTCTCCGAGATCTTCGGTTTCCTCCCACACTCCAAAGACGTACAGGTATGTAGGTTAATTGGCTTGATGTATGTGTAAATTGTCCCTAGTGTGTGTTAATGTGCGGGGATCGCTGGTCGGTGTGGACTCGGTGGGCCGAAGGGCCTGTTTCCGCGCTGTATCTCTGAACTAAACTAAACATCCCATCTGACCAAGATGCTGTTGCCTGTTATGCAGCTGCAAGGAAGAACGTCATTGGGTACATCTGTCAATTAAACACTCTTGATTCTTAATCCAAGCTAGACCCATTTTTCTGCATTTGGCCCCTTTCCTATCCATGTACGTGCAGAAATGTCTTTTAAATGCTGTTATAGTTCCTGTCTCAACTCCCTCTGGCACCTCATAGAAACAAAGAACTGCAGATGCTTGTTTACACCAAAGATAGACACAAAGTGCTGGAGTAACTCAGCGGGTCAAGTAACATCTCTGGAGGAAAGGGATAAGTGACGTTTTGGGTCGGGACCCATCTTCAGACTAAAAGTAGGTGAAGAGTCCAATTAAGATATTAATACCAAAAAGGGGTCAATATTATCAGTTACTTTTGATTGTCTTGAAGCATTAATGTTATTTATTTAGACACAAGGAACTGCAGATGGTGGTTTAAAAAATAAAGACAAAGTGCTGGAGTATGGGAGCTGTCTGTACAGGGTTTGTACGTTCTCCCTGTGACTGCGTTGATTTTCTCTGGGTGCTCTCGTTTCCTCCCACAAATACATACAGATCTGTAGGTTAATTGGCTTCGGTAAAAATTGTAAATTGTCCCTACTGTGTGATAGTATTAGTGTGCGGGATCGCTGATCGACACTGACTCGGTGAGCCGAAGGGCCTGTTTCCACGCTGTATCACTAAACTAAACTAAAACTAAGTAACTCAGCGAGTCAGGCAGCATCTCTGGAGAACAGGGCTAGGTGCCATTGAAATGCAAACTCTTTCTTAAAGGAAGGATATTTCCACTACTTGAGTAAGCATGGAATTCCCCCAGGAGAATTCCCGAGGATCTGCTTCGGTGCAATCTGCAGGAGGCCAGCAGTCCTCTCTTTGCTTTTGGTTGTGTGGAAGTTTCTCTGACTCCGGCTGTTTAAGAAAGATCAGGGTGAGATCAGCCGGTTGGCAGATTTATTGCCAATGAATAACCTTTTGCACTCTAGGACTGGTGTGTTTATTGGTGGAATGATATGAGTTGTATCTACCATCCCTTGTGCACCAGCATGCTGGGACAGTTTGCATTAGACGTAAAGCAAAGCTCCCACTACCATGTCCCAGGAAAGACACAAATTGCCAGAGTAACTCAGCAGGTCAGGTAACATCCCTGGAGAAGAGTCGGGAATATGCTGACTGACCCGTCAAGTTACTCCAGCATTTTGTGTCCTTCTTTTGAAAATGTTCCAATTTCTCCAGGGATGCTGCCTGACCCCACTGTGTTACACCAGCATTTTGTGTCTTTCCTTGGTAAACAATCTACGGAGAGTGGTGGACGCTGCCTGGTCCATCACAGGTACTGACCTCCCCACCATCGAAGGCTGGTTGCCGTTTTGAGGCGTGCTGCCTCAAAAAGGCAACCAGCATCATCAAAGACCCCACACCACCCTGGCCATGCTCTCATCTCACGATGTTTCAGGAGCCTGAATAATGTGACATCAAGAACATCTTCTCTCCAGCAACCATCACGTTGTTGAATCATTCTATGGACTTAGTTTTGTTTGCACGACAGATTTCAATTTGCACTGTTATCGAGTGTTCCTGTTATCGTGATTTGCTGCTTTCTCACATGCTTTGCAAAACAGCACACAGTTGTCTGTAGAGCGTATATCACTCCGGTACACTCACCAAATCGTTCAGTTTTTTACAAGGCGTTGACTTGACTAGGCATTTTCACGCTTGCAAGGGCAGATCCTACAGGAGCGGCGATGTAGACCACTACAGGCAGGCGAAGTACGAGCTGAGAAGAGTGATTATTGACTTATTGGATTTTTGTTTATTGAATATTTATCTCTATGTGGTGTTTTACGGGTCTGTTAAGCTGCAGCAAGAAAGAACTTAATTGTTCCATTGCCAATACTTATGACAATTAGAGTCATACTGTGTGGAAACATGCTCTTCGGCCCAACATGCCCACAACGACCAACATGCCCCATCTACATTAGTCCCACCTGCCTGCGTTTGGTCCATATCCCTCCAAAGCTATCCTATCTACGAACCAGTCTAATTATTTCTTAAACGTTGCAATAGTGCCTGCCTCAACTACCTTCTCTGGCAGCTCATTCCATACACCAAACCCCTTTGTGTGAAAAAGTTACCCCTCAGATCCCTGTTAAATCTTTCCACCTTCACCTTAAACCCATGTCCTCTGTTTCTCAATTCCCTTACTCTGGGTAAGAGACTCTACATCTACCTGATCTATTCCTCTCATGATTTTGTACACCTCTATAAGATCACCCCTCATCCTCCTGCCTGCTCAACATCGCCCAATAGCTCAGATCCTCGAGTCCTGGCAACATCCTCATAAATCTCTGTGCACCCTTTCCAACGTGACACCATCTTTCCTGTACATGATGCCCAGAACTGAACACAATGCTCTAAGTTCGACCTTACCAACGTCTTATATAACTGCAATATGCCCTCCCAACTTCTACACTCAAAACACTCTTGGCTATTGGAAACCTTCATTCCTGGACTTGTTCCAGCAAATCACTCTTCTATGCCTTCTCCAAGACCTTCGCATCTCTAAAGTTAGAGGAGCAGAGTGGCATTGCCTCACACTGATTTTTATTCAGCACTACATGTGATGAAACCGTCCTTTGTTGGCCTGAGCCTCACAAAGGAATCAAGACAGTCATTTGAGAGACACAGCGGTCCAGCTGGTAGAGCTGCTACCTCACAGCGCCAGAGACCCTGGTTCGATCCTTACCTCAGGCTCTGTCTGTGCGGAGTTTGCACGTTCTCCCTGTGACCGCGTGGGTTCCCTCTGGGGGCTCCGTTTCCCTCCCACATCCCAAAGATGTGCGGGTTTGTAGGTAAATTGAGCCACTGTTAAATAACCCCTTAATGTACAGGGAGTGGGATAACATAAAGATTGAAAGATACAGCACGGAAATGGGCCCTTCGGCCCATAAAGTCCATGCTGACCATCAATCACCAGTTCGCACTAGTTCAATGTTATCCTACTCCCTTCACTTTATTTTTTACCAAAAATATTTAATCAGTTATTAATAATATTTACAGTATGAAATAAATCAAAACAAAACCCACCACCATCATTCAAGACAAACAAATATATTAAATAAGCTACTATACAACTATATTACAATCCTTATTGAGGATGACTTCCACTCCACGTGGAGTCAACGGTCCCGGAAATCCCCCAAGGCGCCCGTAGGTCCCTCTCAGGTACCACCCGGGCGTGGATGTAACCCCAGAAAAGGGGCAGGCAGCCGGCTCGGGCAGAGCCCTCTTCTGCTTGGCGCTGTGACTCGTGGATGGCCAGCTTGGCCAGGCCCAGGAGCAACCCAACCAGGACATCTTCGGCCCTACCTTTTCCCCTAAGCACAGGGTGTCCAAAGATGAGGATGGTGGGCGTGAAGTTCAACCAGATGGCAAGGATCAGGTATTGGAAGAGGGGCTGCCACCTCACACACTCCTTATACATGTGGAACACAGACTCTTCCAGCCACTCCCTTCACGTTAGGGGCAACCACGCAATAGCATGAACGGGTGACGAAGGTCTGCATGGAAAATGTGGGCCTAAGGGCCTGTTTCCATAATGTATCTCTAAATTAGACACTACATTTTCAGGGTTCTGCCTGAAAAGCAGGGAGAGGGACTGACAGGATTGTTTGACTGGGAGACGGCACAGGCTCAACGAGCTGTGACCATGCTAGTTACTGCGTCAGCAATAGACACAGGCAGAACTGCTGAGCATTGCATATTCTCACTCCCTGCAAGAGCAGCAATGAAATGCCGACACATTAAACTGCAGATGATCAAAATGAGAGCAAAGCACGAAGTGCTGTAGGTACTCGGCGGGTCAGGCAGCACCTGCGGCAAGTCCCGACCCGAGACGTCACCTATTCCTTCTGTCCAGAGATGCTGCCCGTTACTCCAGTTACTCCAGCATTTTGTGTCTATCTTCGGTTTAAACCAGCATCTGCAGTTCCTTCCTACACATTGTATTCTCTTGAGTATATACTCTGCAGTTTCTCGTGTCTAAAGTATATTCCGAGTCTGCCCCTTGTTCCAGAGTCTATCAGTAGTGATCAGGGGTCTACACCCTTCTATTTTATGACATCACCACCATCTGTCTATAATTTAGATTTTTTAGATTTTAGATTTAGAGATACAGTGCAGAAACAGGCCCTTCGGCCCACCGGGTCCGCGCCGCCCAGCGATCCCCGCACACTAACACTATCCTACACCCACTAGGGATCATATATTTTTTACATTTGCCCAGCCAATTAACCTACAAACCTGTACGTCTTTGGAGTGTGGGAGGAAACCGAAGATCTCGGAGAAAACCCACGCAGGTCACGGTGAGAACGTACAAACTCCGTACAGACGGCACCCGTAGTCAGGATCGAACCTGAGTCTCCAGCGCTGCATTCGCTGTAAGGCAGCAACTCTACCGCTGCGCCACCGTGCACCATCTATTTTAAACTTCACCATAGGAACATGCTGTCGGGTTGCATCACCACTTGGTTTGGGAACAGCTCTCCCCAAGACCGCAAGAAATTGCAGCGAGTTGTGGATGTAACTCAGTCCATCACACAGACCAGACTCTATACAATCGACTCCATCTACACTTCATGCTGCCTTGTGAAAGCAGCCATCAGAATCAAACACTTGTCCCACCCTTCTTAGGGACATAGAGTGATACAGTATGGAAACAGGCCCTTCAGCCCAACTTGCCCACACCGGCCAACAATGTCCCAGCTACACTAGTCCCACTTGCCTGCGCTTGGTCCATATCCCTCCAAACCTGTCCCATCCATGTACCTGTCTAACTGTTCCTTAAACGATGGGATAGTCCCAGCCTCAACTACCTCTTAGAAACATGGAAAATAGGTGCAGGAGGAGGCCATTCGGCCCTTCGAGCCAGCACCGCCATTCATTGTGATCATGGCTGATCATCCACAATCAGTAACCTGTGCCCCAACTTCTCCCCATATCCCTTGATTCCACTAGCCCCCCAGAGCTGTATCTAACTCTCTCATAAATTCATCCAGTGATTTGGTCTCCACTGCCTTCTGTGGCACAGAATTCCACAAATTCACAACTCTCTGGGTGAAAAAGTTCCTTCTCACCTCAGTCTTTAAATGGCCTCCCCTTTATTCTAAGACTGTGACCCCTGGTTCTGGACTCCCCCAATATTGGGAACATTCGTCTGGCAGCTTGTTCCATACACCCACCACCCTTTGTGTGAAATTATTACCCCACGGATTCCTATTAAATCTTTTCCCCTTCACCTTGAACCTATTTCCTCTGGTCCTCGATTCCCTTACTCTGGGCAAGAGACTCTGTGCATCTAGCCAATCTATTCCTCTCATGGTTTTGTACACCTCTATAAGATCACCCCTCATCCTCCTGCGCTCCATGGAATAGAGACCCAGTCTTCACACCCACTTAGTGACATTGGTGAGGCCACATTTAAAGTATCGCATTCAGTTTTTGTCACCCCATTAGAGGAAAGATGGAAAGGGTGCAGAGAAGTTTTACGAGGATGTTGCCAGGACTGGAGGGTTTGAGCTCGAGGGAGAGGTTGGCAGGCTAGGACTTTATTCCTTGGAGCCCAGGAGGATGAGGGGTGATCGTATAAAGGTGTACAAAATCCAGAGGAATTAATATAGTAAATGCAGAGTCTTTTACCCAGAGTAGGGGAATCAGGAACCAGAGAACATAGGTTTAAGGTGACGGGAGAAAGATTTGACAGGAACCTGAGAGGAAACTTTTTTTACACAAAGTGTGGCGGGTATATGGAACGAGCTGCCAGAGGAGGTAGTTGAGGCAGGTGCTATCATAATATTTAAGAAACATTTAGACAGAAGGAATGGAAGGGGGAAAGAGGGATATGGGCCAAGCACAGGCAAGTGGGACTAGTGGGGCATGTTGGTCGGTGAGGACAGGTTGGGCCGAAGGCCCTGTGTCCATGCTGTATGACTCACTCTACCCACTGCCAGTCATCCCCTCCCCTGTATCCACCTATCACTTGCCTGACTTTGTTCCGCTCTCACCTCTATTTTCCAGCTTACTCATCCCCCCCTGACTGCAATCAGTCTGAAATTTGGTCCCAACCCAAAACGTTGTGTCCGTTCAGGGTGGCACAGCAGTAGAGTTGCTGCCTCACAGCGCCAAAGACCCAGTTTCGATCCTGACTACGGGTGCTGTCTGTTCGTATTTAAACGTATTCCCTTTGACCGCGTGGGTTTTCCCCCACACCCCAAAGACGTACGGATTTGTAAGGTAATCGGCCTCGGTAAGAATTGTAAATTGTCCCTAGTGTGTTGGATAGAACTAGTGTACGGGTGATCGCTGGTCGGCACGGACTCAGTGGGCTGAAGGGCCTGTTTCAACACTGTCTCTAAATTAAACTAAAAATTCCCTCCTCAGATGCTGCCTGACCTGCTAAGTTATTATAGCTGTTTGTATTTCAGTTTAACTTAGGCATCATGTTTGGCATGAACATTGTGGGCAGAAGGGCCTGTTCCTATTGTATGTTCCTGTATGTGTGTTTCTCCTGTATGTTAGGTACTGCTTCGTTCTTTAGAAGGCCCCTCACTTCTCTGAGGCAGGTCTGGCCCTCTGCCCAAGGCGATCAGTGTGAACACAACCCTCCTTGTGTCCAAGAAAAAAAATTACTTGAAGGTCGATTATCCTCAGGAATGTCTTGTTTGGAGTTGGACTGGCCTTGGGAAAAATGCCTTGAGTCACAGAAAGAGGGAAATCTGAAAATGATTAACAATGAAAGAGTCTGCAGAAGGGTCCCGACCTGAAACGTCACCTATCCATATTCTCCAGAGATGCTGCATGATCCGGCACTTTGTGTCTTTTTTTGTAAACCAGCACTTGCAGTTCCTTGTATCAGCCAATCTATTCCCTTTTCAAATTCAAGTAGGGTTACACATTTGCATCTCGCAGATCCTGGGGGTTGGGTGGTAAGTGAAGGGAGAAGAAGGAAAGAGAGAGAGAGAGAGAAAGAGAGAGAGAGAGAGAGAAAAAGAGAGAGAGAGGAAAGAGAGAGAGAGAGGAAAGAGAGAAGAGAGGGGGGAGAGGAGAGAGGGGGGAGAGAGAGAGAGAGAGAGAGAGAGAGAGAGAGAGAGAGAGAGAGAGAGAGGAGCGAACGAGGGAAAAGGAGAGAGAGGGAAAGGAAGAGGGAGGGGAGGAGCAAAGGGAGAAAAAAGAATGAGGGAGGGAGACGGAGGGGAGGAGCAAGAGAGGAAAAAAGAGAGAAACAGTAAAACAGAGAAGGGGAGAGGTGGGAGGAGCGAGGGAGAGAAAAAAAGGAAAAACAGAGAGGGAGGAGCAAGGGGGAGAGAGAGAGGGAAGGAGAGAAGGAGGGGAGCAAGGGAGAGAGAGAGAGAGAGAGAGAGAGAGAGAGAGAGAGAGAGAGAGAGAGGGAAGGAGGGGAGGAGCAAGGAAGAGAGAGGGAAAGAGAGAAGGAGGGGAGGAGCAAGGAAGAGAGAGGGAAAGAGAGAAGGAGGGGAGGAGCAAGGAAGAGAGAGAGAGAGGGAAAGAGAGAAGGAGGGGAGGAGCAAGGAAGAGAGAGAGGGAAGGAGAGAAGGAGGGGAGGAGCAAGGAAGAGAGAGAGAGGGAAGGAGAGAAGGAGCAAGGAAGAGAGAGAGAGAGGGAAGGAGAGAAGGAGGGGAGGAGCAAGGAAGAGAGAGAGAGAGAGAGAGAGAGAGGGAAAGAGAGAAGGAGGGGAGGAGCAAGGAAGGGAGAGAGAGAGAGAGAGAGAGAGAGAGGGAAAGAGAGAAGGAGGGGAGGAGCAAGGAAGGGAGAGAGAGAGAGAGAGAGAGAGAGAGAGAGAGAGAGAGGGAAAGAGAGAAGGAGGGGAGGAGCAAGGAAGGGAGAGTGGGGAAGGTGACTTCATTCGATAAACAAGTGCAGGCCCAGCCCAGCCCAGCCGGAAGGGCCTGTGGTTGGGCTCATGGAGAGGGGCGTTGATGGACAGTGGGAGAAATCTCACTGAGGGTTTTAACACTGAGCAAAAACAAGCCTTTGGAGAGACGGAATCTGGGTCACATGCTTTGCTCAGTCTCTGCCATCCGCCGTTTCCTGGGTTACAATGCCAGGCTGACTCTCCAACCACCGACATTTCCCTCCCTCCCTCCCTCCCTCTCTGCCTTTTGCATATTAATGACTAGAGGTATTCTGTCTTTTTGAGGGAATGAATATTCTCAGCTTCCTGTTTGCCTGACGGTTCCTCTCTCTTTTATTCCCCCCCCCCCTCCCTCCCTCCCTCCCTTCAGTACGTGACATCAACACACACACACACACACACAGGATACCATGAAGTAGAGAGTGACACACACACACAGACACACACACACACACACACACAGGGGAGGGGAGGGCAGAGAGGCTGCGTGTCTCTGCTTCTCCAAACCAGAAGAAGCCCAGTGAAGAAGAAGAAGAAGAAGGATTTAAAAAGGAAGCATCTTTTCTGCTCGCACGCATAGGAAGGGAGTTCAGAGATGTGAAAGATGTCAGGAGGCTGCTCGTGTCCTGGTGAGTACTGCACACGCACACACACTCCTGCAACTAATGGCTAAACCAATTAACTTTACTGATGTGGAGATGTGTGGTTTGTCTGAAGCTGGGCAGTTAGGCCCGTGGCTGTGTTTTGCACTTGGTTTCAATGAGGGAGGGAAGGAGGGAGGGAGGGAGGGAAATAAAAAAAAAAGCCTGAATGTCTCTGTTGTTTTGTAGGCGCGCGGTTGAACCATTTTAAGATTTGATTACTGAGGGTTTTCTCCTCCCAATGCCTGGTCTGGACGTTCGAAAAAATGATGCCTGATGAATGTTTAATTTTAATTTTTCCATGCACACTCGCACGCACGCATGCAACATCCCCACGCATGCACCCACCAACAGCAGGCACATGCACACCCACGCATGCAACATCCCCACGCATGCACCCACCAACAGCATGCACACCCACGCATGCAACACCCCCACGCATGCACCCACCAACAGCAGGCACATGCACACCCACGCATGCACCCACCACAGCAGACACATGCACACCCACGCATGCAACATCCCCACGCATGCACCCACCAACAGCATGCACACCCACGCATGCAACATCCCCACGCATGCACCCACCAACAGCAGGTACATGCACACCTACGCATGCACACAGCACAGGCACACCAACGCAGGCTTGCAACACCTCTCTGCGTGCACACACACACACATGCATACCCAAGCAGGCCTGAGCACACCAACACGCGCACATACACACATGCAAAACACTTTTGCGTGCACACACATTTTACACCCACACACACGCATGCTTGCACACCAACACACACTGACATTCAGACACACGCAAACACATATGTGTGTGAGTGTGCACAGGCAGCTGTTGTGTATTTGGCAATCTCGTACCCCCAACCACAACAGAGTGAGGCTCTGGAACTCCTTCCAGCAGTAACATCATCTGTAAACTTTTACATTTTTGCCCCCCAGGAATGACCGATCATTTTTCTCAGTCACCCTGGGGCCACTGCACACTGTGACCCATGTATGAAGCAACAGCTTGGACCTCTGCCCCTGGGCGAGGCTGGTCAGTGAGATGTACACCGACATGGGTCCTTGGCAGTCATGCTGCCCAGAGTACCGGGTCCGCCATCACCACCTGGCTAGTCATCTACGGCTTCCATGCCAAGGGCCGGGCAAGCAGGCACCGTTACCACTGCTCAGGTTTGCGAGGATGCTGCCAGGACTTGAGGGCCTGAGCTATAGGGAGAGGTTGAGCAGGCTAAGACTTTATTACCTCGGAGGGCAGGAGGATGAGGGGTGATCTTATAGAGGTGTATAAAATCATGAGAGGAATAGATTGGGTGAATGCGCAGAGTCTTTTACCCAGGGAAGGGGAATCAAGAACCAAAGGACTTTTGTTTAAGGTGAGAGGCGAAAGATTTAACTGGAACCTGAAGGGTAACTTTTTCACACGAAGGGAGGTTGGTATATGGAACAAGCTGCCAAAGGAGATAGTTGAGGAAGGTACTATAACACAATTTGAAAGACATTTGGCCCGGTTTAGAGGTATTTCCATGGATAGGAAAGGTTTAGAGGTATATATGGGCTAAACGCAGTCAGATGGGATTAACATAGGGGGTGCATTATGGTCGGCATGAATGAGCTAGGCCGAAGGGCCTGTTTCTGTGCTGTGTGACTCTACATGTCCTCCCGTGCCTCACCTATGGGTAACCCCCCCCCCCCCCTTGTTCCTCAGCCCACAGTGTCTCTGACCCCTCTCCCCTCCAGTATTGGGTACCTGCGATTCCTTCTGTCCCCACCTTTTGCAACTGAAGGGGTGGCGTTTAAGATGCTTTTGGACAGGCACATGGATATGGGCAGCACCGCAGCGCAGCTGGTAGGTCCAATGCCTCACAGCACCTGAGACCTGAGTTTGATCCTGACCTCAGATCAGTGTGTCTGTGTGGAGTTTGCACATTCCCCCTTTGACCGTGAGGGTTTCCTCCGGTGCTCCGGTTTCCTCCCACATCCCAAAGATGTGCGGGTTTGTAGGTTAATTGGCCCTCTGTAAATTGCCCCTAATGTGTAGGGAGTGGATGAGAAAGTGGAATAACGTAGAACTAAACTAGTGTGATCGGTTGATCGATGGTCGGCGTGGGACTCGGTGGCCCGAAGGGCCTGTTTCCGCACTGTATCCCTAAACTGAAAAAGCACAGGGAATGGAAGGATATGGATTATGTGCAGGCGGATAAGAGTTGATCTTGGCATCACGCCACGGGCATTGTGGGCTGAAGGGCCTGTTCCTGTGCTGTACTGTTCTATGGTCGACATACAGTGATGGTGCAGCGGGTAGGTTAACAGACTGTTAACACAGACGCCCTGAGCAAACATCCGGCGTGTGGCAGTAGAATCTTTAATCTCATAATCTGGAATTTTAAAAGCACTTGTGATAATTCTAGATTGAGGTTAAAAAGAAACCCCTCTGTTTCATTAATGTCCTTTGGCGGAGAAAATGTCGTATCCACCCTGCGATTCGGCTGAGCAAGCAACTCATGATCATTGCATTGAAACAGAAGGCAATGTTCCCACACAGATCGTCTCTCTGACTTCGAGCCTCGTCGCTTGACCTTGCAAAATCCTCCTCAACACCTGGGAACAGCTGCCCCTTCACTGCCAGGGACAGGGGGAGCAGGTGACGGGAATGCCATCACCGGCTGCTCCCCTCCCTCCCGCCGCCCAGACTTGAGGTACTTTAGCCCCTTCCACCACCTTGAACCTTTATCCCTCCACCATCATCCACCCAGGCCACTCCTCGCCCACAGTGGGGAGGGGACGATTAACACACCATCCCCCATGGCCTCTGGGGTGTGGGAGTGATTGAAAGATACGGATAGGGAAACAGGCCTTTCGGCCCACCGTGTCCGCTCCACGATCCAACATATAGGGCACTCACAACCCTATATTTTTAATAAGACTTGCCCTTAAAGTTTTCCCCGTTGACCTTAAAATTATACCATCTAGTCTTTGACAACAAGGTTCTGACTGTCTACATTATCTATGCCTCTCATCGTTTTATGTAGTTCCATCAGATCACCCGTCAATCTCTGACATTCCTGAGAATGCCTAACCTCTGTGGACAGCTGGTACCTTCTAATCCAGGCATCATTCTGGTAAACCTCCTCGTTACCCTCTCCAAAGCCTCCACATCCTTCCTGTAACGGGGTGACCAGAACTGCACGCAATACTCCAAATGCGGCCTGACCAATGTCCAATAAAGCTGCATCATGGCTTCCTGTCTCTTGCCCTCAATGCCCTGGCTGATGAAGGAAGCATCCACAGAGTCTCTTACATAGAGTAGAGGAATCAAGAACCAGCGGATATAGGTTTAAGGTGAGAGGGGAAAGATTTAATAGGAACCTGAGGGGCAATGTTTTCACTCAGAAGGTGGTGGGTATATGGAAAGAGCCGTCAGAGCAGGTACTATAACAACATTTAAAAACACTTGGACAGGTGCATGGATAGGAAGGTGTAGAAGGACATGGGCCAAACAAGGGCAAATTGGACTAGCTTTTTAGTCAAGTTAATTTTATTTGTATAGCACATTTAAAAACAACCCACGTTGACCAAAGTGCTGCACATCTGATTAGGAAGGGGCATCTTGGTTAGCACGGATGAGTTGGGCCGAAGGGCCTGTTTCCATGTTGTATGACTATGATAGTTACATACAATGGGAGGGAGCTGGAATGTAGCATTGAGACAAGGCATTGCACAGCACCATGTTAAATAGAAGCGCAGACTCCAACAGTCTATAAAAGGGTCCCGACCCAAAACATCACCATCCATGTTCCCCAGAGATGCTGCTTCACCTGCTGAGGTGCTCCAGCACATTGGGTCTTTTTGTTTAGTAAACCAGCATCTGCAGTTCCTTGTGTGTAGCTGAAGGATTGTATTTGTAATGTGTCGCTGTGTGAGAATTATTGCGGGGGGAGGGGGGGGGGGTGGGTTTCAACGTGATGGGTTAAGTGAAGAACTCTTTAATCGAAAGGCTTGGATTCATGAGTTCAAATCTCACCAAGGCAACTGCGGAATGTAAATGATGTTAATTAAATAAATCTGGAACACTTTAAAAAACAATCCACCGGTGTCGGCCCAGTGGCTATGACACTGCAGCAAAGGCCTACCCTCTTCACTCATGCTCTTGGCGGAAGGTTTAGGTCTATTCTAGTCATGTGTACAGTGAAAAGCTTTATTTTTGCATGCTGCCTGACCTGCTGAGTCACCTTGTGACTATTTGGCAGAAATCCTCGCTGTAATATTCTTTAGACTTTATTGGCCCACCGAGTCTGCACCAACCAGCGATCACCCCTTACATTAGCACTATCCTACACGCTAGGGACAATTTACAGTTTACAGAAACCAATTAATCTACAATCCCACATGTCTTTGGAGTGTGGGAGGACACCCGGAGAAAACGCACGTGGTCGAAGGGAACACGTACAAACTCTGTACAGACAGCATCCGTAGTCAGGATTGAACCAGGTCTATCGCACGGTAAGGCAGCAACTCAGCTACTGCCACCTGTGTCCTTCCGCCCAAGTCGAGGTGTGTGGCTCAGTAACAAGGCAAAGTTCATTACTACTGGTTATGTTTGGTTAGATTTATTATTGTCAAGTGGATCGAGGTACAGTGAAAAGCTTGGTTTTGCATGCTATTCAATAAAATCAGCGAATACTATAGATAAACACAATCAAATCAAACTTGGGTGCAAAAGGTGGAGGAAAGAGGAAGATACAGAGTGTAGAATATAGTTCTCAGCATTGTAATGCATCAGATCCAGAGACAATGTTCAATGTCTATAATGTGGTAGAGGTGAACCCTAGCTTATGGAAGGACAAAGGGGAAGTTGTTCCTGAGTCTGGTGGTGCGCACTTTCAAGCTCTTGCACTTTCTGTCGGATGGGAGCAGGGAGAAGAAGGAATGACTGCGGTGGGACAAGTCTTTGATTGTGTTGGCTGCTTCTCCACGGCAGCGTGGTGTAGATTGAGTCAATGGTGGGGGGTGTGATCTGTGTGATGGACTGGGCTACATCTACAACTCGCTCCAATTTCTTGCAGTCTTGGGCAGAGCTGTTCTGAACCAAGCTGCGATGCAACCCAACCAGCGTCTATATCTTTCATGAAGCTTCCGAGCTTCTGTATCTTCTGCCAGACAGGAGCAGGGAGAAGGTATGTCCGTGGAGGGAGAAGTCTGAAACTGCTGTCTTGATTCAGTTTGGCTTCCTCGACTCCAAACTCATCAAACGGACCTCTGAAATGGCCGGCAAGCCTCTCCATTCAAAAGCAGGAAATGCTTTTGAATCTGTGGAATTCTCTGCCTCAGAGGGCAGTGGAGGCCAATTCTCTGAATACATTCAAGAGAGAGCTAGATAGAGCTCTTAAGGATAGCGGAGTCAGGGGGTATGGGGAGAAGGCAGGAACGGGGTACTGATTGAGAATGATCAGCCATGATCACATTGAATGGCGGTGCTGGCTCGAAGGGCCGAATGGCCTTCTCCTGCACCTATTTTCTATTGTCTATTGTAAGCCTTGGTTATGATAGCCTCATCCCCGGAGTGAATAAAGGAAAGCTCACACTTTGCCCTGTCAACGTTTCATTAAATTCCCACCAATATTCATCCTACAGTCAGCACTGCTAAAACCATGAACGCTCCCACTCTCACACTGTTTGTGTGAGCCATGCTTGTGAGAATTAACAGCACTTGCCATGGGTGGCACAGTGGTGCAGCTGGTAAAGCTGCTGCCTCACCGTGCCAGAGACACGGGTTCAATCCTGACCTCGTTGCTGTCTGTGTGGAGTTTGCATGTTCTCCCTGTGCCTACATGCGTTTTCTCCGGGTGCTCCAGTTGCCTCCAACATCCCAAAGGTTTGCGGGTATGTATGTTAATTGGACCTCTATATGTTGCCCCCTAGCGTGTAGGGAATAGATGAGAAAGTGGAATAACATAGAGCTAGTGTGAACGGGTGATCGATGGTCGGCTTGGACTCAGTGGGCCGAAGGGCCTGTTTCTTCGGTCCACTGAGTCCAAGCCGAACATCGATGCTGTATTTTTCAATCAATCAATTACTTGGACGAATTTCTGAGGAAGGGTCTTGACCCGAAACGTCGTCTGTCCATTCTCTACACAGATGCTGCCTGACGCACTGAGTTTACGTTTTGCTCAGGATTCCAGCATCTGCAGTTTCTTGTATCTCCAGAACGAGTCTATCCATCTCTTGCTGTTACCGATAGCAGTTCTATCATTTCTGATTTAAATGCCCCTCTTTCTTAAATGATAAAAGTTATAACTCGGTCAAATTCTCCATCCCAAGGAGTTCCCTGCAAAACTTGAGCAAATAAAACAAAGTGCCTGAGAAAATCAGCAGGTCAGGCAGCATCTGTGGACGGAATGGACAGACGATGTTTCAGGTCGAGACCCTTCAGTCTGATGGAGTCGGGGGGAAGAAAGCTGGAAAAGAGAGGTAGGGGCGGGGCAAAGTCTGGCGAGTGATAGGTGGTTACAGGTGAGGGGGTGATTGGCAGGCTGGAGATGAAAAAGAGACAAAAGTGTGTGAGAGAAGGAGATGGGAAGTGAAATGTGAAGCTGGAGGAAGCTGGGTGGTGATTGGCAGGCTGGAGATGAAAAAGAGACAAAAGTGTGTGAGAGAAGGAGATGGGAAGTGAAATGTGAAGCTGGAGGAAGCTGGGCGGATGGGGACAGTCACATTTGCATGTGTATTTACATGTTTGCGTAGAGTTATACAGCATAGAAACAGGCCCTCAGATCTGAAGAAGAGTTCCGACCCAAAACATCACCTATCCATGTTCTCGAGAGATGCTGCCCTCCCTGCTGAATTACTCCTGCACTTTGATAGAAACAGGCCCTTCGGCCCAACTCGCCCATGCCAAGCACCATGCCTCGTGTTTGTATCGCGCCATTCACAAGGGATAGAGGGCGCATGAAAAGAAAATATGTGAATCAGGGGTTGGAGATGAGTGTGGGAAGGGGAAAGGAATAAATGACGGGGGGGGGGTGGGGTTAATGCGTGTATACCAGGGTGGGGGGTGGAGGTGGGGTACAGAGGGTATTATTTGAAATTAGAGAACTGAATGTTTATACCCAAAATGCTGGAGTAACTCAGCAGGTCAGGCAGCATCTCGGGAGAGAAGGAATGGGTGACGTTTCAGGTCGAGACCCTTCTTCAGAATGAAGGAATGGGTGATGTTTCGGGTCGAGACCCTTCTTCAGAATGAAGAAGGGTCTCGACACGAAACGTCACCCATTCCTTCTCTCCCGAGATGCTGCCTGACCTGCTGAGTTACTCCAGCATTTTGTGAATAAATACCTTCGATTTGTACCAGCATCTGCAGTTATTTTCTCATACTGAATGTTTATACCGTTGGGTTGTAAGCTAAACCCGGGTGGAATATGAGGTGCTGTTCCTCCAATTTGCGTGTGGCCTCACTGGGTCAATGGAGGAGGCCCGGGACAGAGAGGTCAGTGTGTGAATGGGAATGCCAAATCTGGCTGTTTAATGATGCACTCTGGGATTTGCAGAGAGCATCGAAAGCACGAGGGGGTTTATATAAAAACAAACTCCTCGGAGACACGAGTGTATCTTGGTTACAAACTTTGAAGAGAACACATGCGATTTTAAACCACGTATTCGTTGATTTATGAAACTGTTGACTGCATCACAGCTTGGTTTGGTAACAGCTCTGCCCAGGACAGAAATAAATTGCAGCATTGAATTGAATACTTTATTGTCACATGTGACGAGTCACAGTGAAATCCTTTGCTTGCACACCCAAGGTATGCAAATAGACGCCCATAAAGGGCGCACAGAGAGTTGAGGATGTGGCCCAGTCCATCACACAGACCAGACTCCACACCATCGGCTCCACCGACACTTCATGCTGCCTCGGGAAAGCAGCCAACATAATCAAGGACCACTCACACCCCAGTTATTCCCTCCTCTCCCCTCTCCCGTCGGGCAGAAGGTACAAAAGCTTGAAAGCGCGTACCACCAGATTGAGGAACAGCTTCTGCCACCTGATCGGTCATCCCATAAGCTGGGGTGTAGTCCTGATCTTCCAACAAATCTCATTGCGTACTTTGCACATTTTCTCTGGAACTGTCACGCTATGATGATGTAACATTATCATCATCATCATATCATATATATACAGCCGGAAACAGGCCTTTTCGGCCCTCCAAGTCCGTGCCGCCCAGCGATCCCCGTACATTAACACTATCCTACACCCACTAGGGACAATTTTTTTACATTTACCCAGCCAATTAACCTACATACCTGTACGTCTTTGGAGTGTGGGAGGAAACCGAAGATCTCGGAGAAAACCCACGCAGGTCACGGGGAGAACGTACAAACTCCTTACAGTGCAGCACCCGTAGTCAGGATCAAACCTGAGTCTCTGGCGCTGCATTAGCTGTAAAGCAGCAACTCTACCGTTGCGCTACCGTGCCGCCCGCTATATTCTGCACTCTGGTATTTTTCACTACCTGTTGAGCTAGAGAGAGCTAGATAGAGCTCTTAAGGATAGCGGAGTCAGGGGGTATGGGGAGAAGGCAGGAACGTGGTACTGATTGAGAATGATCAGCCATGATCACATTGAATGGCGGTGCTGGCTCGAAGGGCCGAATGGCCTCCTCCTGCACCTATTGTCTATTGTACTTGTGCACGGCTTGATCATACTCGTGTGCACTGTGATTTGACTGGATAGCACGCAGACAAACATTTTCCCACTGCGTCTCGGTGCACGTACCAACCAATACATGCTGTCGAGTTGCCGTTGGGGAAACGGGTTCCAGGTGGGTGCAGTTTCCATGTGCGAGAGAGCCAGTGGATCTGGCATCTGACATGGAGAGACGCCACCTCTGATGAAGCAGCACGTCCTCAGCACTGCGCTGGCAACATGCGTCTGGGAGGCTCGAACTCCCAACCTCCTGTGTGAGGTGAGACTGTGACCCCCTCCCCCTACCAAAACTAGTTGTAGGGAAACAGAGAGTTGAGGAACCTTCTTCTATTTTAATTTATTTCTTACTCTTTTTAGATGTGAGTAATCTCCAACTGCTTTGAGGAGGTTGGTGAGTTGCCTGATTGAACCATGTAAAGGGTGGCACCCTGGTGCAGCTGGTAGAGCTGCTGCCTTACAGCGCCAGAGGCCCAGGCTCGCCTTTCACCTCAGGTGCTGCCTGTGTGTGGAGCTTGCACGTTTAGTTTAGTTTAGAGATACTGTGAGGAAATGGGCCTTTCGGCCCACCTGTTTCGTGCTGACCAGCAATCACCCGTCCACAGGCTCTATCCTACACACACTTGGGACAAGTGTTTTTTTGTAGAAGCCAATCAACCCACGAACCTGCATGTCTTCGGGATGTGGGAGGAAACCGGGACATCCGGAGGAATCCCCGCGCGGTCACCGGGAGAACATACAAACTCCGTACAGACAGCGCCCGCAGTCAGGATCGAACCCGGCGATCCATTTATACCGAATGGGTGTTCCATTTTCCTCTCCCATCCCAAATACGTGCGGATTTGTGGGTTAATTGGCCTCTGTGTGCATGGAGTGGATGAGGAAGTAGGATGACATTGAACTAGTGTCATTGGGTGATCGATGGTCGGAGTGGACTCGGTGGGCTGAAGGGCCTGTTTCCATGCTGTATCTCTAAAGTAAACGACACTGAACACACTTAACCTGACCCAAGTAGACATCAGGGTCTGAGTCTCTTGCTCGTCCCTTGTATTGCAATGAAATGGCTTTGTGTGGGGACATTCTCCTGGGTGGCGTCACCCTCGAACACATGGCCTTCACTTACACCACGCCATCACCAGTAACGTTGCACTGGCAACAAGCCGCTGCCTGACCTGCTGAGTGTTTCCAGCACTTTGTATCTTCATTTCAAATTCCAAGTCTGTTTTCTCTCACTCTGTTCGCACAGTCAAAGCTTGCCGTCTGCAATTTCTTTTCCCGAACATGCCTGTGGTCCCCTCCCTTGCCTGGGGTAAGAGCTGCGTTTCAGGGAGTGTGTTTTTGGAGGAGAGAGTCGAGAGGTTTAGGGAGGGAATTCCAGAGCTCGGGGCCCAGGCAGCTGGAAACACAGCCGACACTGGTGGCACGGTTAAATCCGTGGGGCGGGAGGGACGGGGTGAGGCTGGAATGACAGGATTGCAGAGAACCGGAGGGGGGGCTGGGATGGAGGAGGTTGTAGAGAGAGGCAGCAGGGAGAGAGATATATGAAACCAAATTTGAAACACAACGTGTAAATGGGGAGGGTTTGGAGTGATATATGAAATTGAATTTGAAACACAACGTGTAAATGGGGAGGGTTCAGAGTGATATGAAACTGAATTCAAAACTCAACGTGTAGGTGGGGCGGGATTGCAAGCAGAGGATTGATATTTCCACCCTGGTGTGCTGTCGGCTGCTTCCCTGAGCTCCTATGTCGGTGGTGCATAAATCCTTGCGAGAGTGATGGGGGGAGGGGAGAGCGACCACGAAGCCTTGCGACAAGCTGAGGGCAGCCGCCTGCAGTCTGTGGCAGCGAGGGCCGGCGCTTTCCCGTCTGTTGAGTTGAGGAATGCCACTGCTTGTGCCCTGGGCCGCAGCGTCCCCTCTCACCCCACCGCCTCTGCGGCTGAGGGAAAACAAATCGTCGGCTCTAACACTCCTCCTCGCTTCAAGAGTCGAGAGTGTTTTATTGTCATTTGTCCCGGAACGGGACAATGACTTTCTTTACTCTCAGCAGCACAACAGATATGTAAACACTGTAGGAAGGAACTGCAGATGCTGGTTTAAACCGAGGATAGACGCAAAATGCCCTGGAGTAACTCAGCGGGACAGGCAGCATCTGTGGAGAGAAGGAATGGGTGACGTTTCGGGTCGAGACCCTTCTTCAGAATAAAAGGATGTCTGAAGAAGGGTCTCGACCTGAAACGTCACCCATTCCTTCTATCCAGAGATGCTGCCTGTCCCGCTGAGTTACTCCAGCATTTAGATACGTAAACACAGTACGCTGTGAAACCGGCGCAGTGGTCGAGTTGCTGCCTCACAGCACCAGAGACTCGGGTTCGAGCCTGTACCTGGGTTTTTTCCGAGTGTTCTGGTTTCCTCCCACATTCCAAAGAGGTACAGCTTTGTGGGTTAATTAGCTTCATTAGAAATTATCCCTGGTGTGGTGTGTGGTGTGTGGTAAGTTAACGTGGATCGTTGGTCGATGCGAACTTAGTGGGCAAAAGGACCTGTTTCCACGCTGTATCTCTAAGCTATGTTCAGTAGATTTATATGTGTGTGTGTATAAACACAAACATACAAGTAAATAAACAATAATAGTGCCATCTACTGCCCCCCTCCACAAGTCTATATCGTTTGGAGCCTATTTGGAGATTGTAGTGTGGAGTAGCTTGATGATGGTGGGGCAGAAGCTGCTCCTGAACCTGGATGTGATAGTTTGCAGGCTCCTGTACCTTCTTTCCAATGGCAGGAGTGATATTCACAGGACTTAAGAATAAAAGGATGTACCTTTAGAAAGGAGATGAGGAGGAACCTATGTAGTCAGAGGGTGGTGAATCTGTGGAATTCATTGCCACACACAGCAGCAATTTTTAAAGCTGAGATTGATAGGTTCTTGATTAGTGAGGGTTTCAAAGCGTACTGGGTGAAGGCAGGAGAATGGGGTGAGAGAGAAAGGTAGATCATCCATGATCGAATGACGGAGCAGATTCGATGGGCCGAGGGTTTAAATCTGTTCCTATGTCTTATGAACGTGACTTGCATGTTCATTAATCCATCAAAACGGCACAAAGTCTCCGCCGGTCAGGCAGCAGCTCTGGAGAGTAGGGATAGGTGCGGCCTCTCTAGTTTAATCATGTCCTTCCTTTAGCACGGCAACCAGAACTGCACACAGCACACCAAGTGTGGCCTCACCAGTGACGTGTACAATTGTAACGTGACGTCCCAGCGACTTTAGGCTTTGGAGATAGGGAGTGGAAACCGACCCTAGGGCCCGCTGAGACCGCGCTGATCAGCGATCGTCCCACGCACTTAGCACCATCCTGCACACTAGGGACAATTCACAATTTTACTGAAGTCAATTAACCGACAAACCTGCACATCTTTTTTGGAGTGTGGGAGGAAACCGGAGCACCCAGAGAAAACCCACGCGGTCACAGGGAGAACGTATCTCCGGAGAAGTTGCCTGACCCACTGAGTTACTCCAGCACTCTGTGTCCTTTTAAATGTAAAGCAACACCTGCAGTTCCTTGCCTCTGCGGGGAACTTCAGGGACGTGCGGATGGGCTGAGTGCCGCATCGTGGGGCGGGATTGAGGAATTGGTGGGAAGTCTTGAAGTCCCCTCGACTACCTTGGGTCCACCTGTGGGAGACGAACATTGTGAGAGCATGGAAGGGAGGAAGCTGGCTCTCCCAAAGTATTTTCCAGAGATAAGATCTTTGAGTCAGATATTTGAGGGTAGAGATTAATTACCGAGCAGTCCCGACCTGCACTTTGGGCCCCAGTTACCACGGAGACCTTCGCAATGGTGTTCATTGAGGTGAAGTCTCTATTTTCTCGGAGTTTGGTTCTAGAATATGATCCCTCTCTTCCCCGTCTCTTATTTATTTGTCTTCCTCAGTTTAATCGTCAACCTCCGCACTCCTTCGTTTAGTTTAGATGTACAGCCCTTCGACCCACTGAGTCTGAGCCCACCAGTGATCACACATACACTGGTTCTATCCTGCACACTCTAGACACATTACAGAATCCAATTTACCTACAATTCAATTATACTTTATTATCACATGTGCCTAGCTAGGTACAGTGAAAGTCTTTGTCTTGCACACAACCCAGTAAAATCTACAGCAGACCTCATTTAAGCAAGTACACAACGAGCCACCATTTTTCTGGTGCCGACAAAGTCACAAATGTTCATCAGTGGTGCAGCGGGTAGAGCTGCTGCCTCACAGTGTCAGGGACCCACCCGGGTTTGACCCTGACCTTGGGTGCTGTCCGTGAGGAGTTTGCACGTTCTCCCTGTGACCGCGTGGGTTTCCTCCGGGTGCTCCGGTTTCCTCCCACATCCCAAACATGTGCGGGGTTTGTAGGTTAATTGGCTTCTGTAAATTGGCCTCCTAGTGTGCAGGGAGTGGATGAGAAAGTGTGATAACATAGAACTAGTGTGTACGGGTAATTGATGGTCAGTGTGGACTGTGGGCTCCTGTTTCCATGCTGTTTCTCTAAACTAAACTATTGGTTATTTTCCTCAGGTTAAGCTCACACGACCAGACACTCGAGGTGCTGTGTGTGTGTGTGCGAGACTGCGTGTTTGTATGTCTGTGTGTGAGTGTGTGAGTGTGTTTGTCTGTGTGTGTGTTTGTCTGTGTGTGTTTGTCTGTGTGTGTGTTTGTCTGTGTGTGTTTGTCTGTGTGTGTTTGTCTGTGTGTGTGTTTGTCTGTGTGTGTGTTTGTGTGTGTGTTTGTCTGTGTGTGTTTGTCTGTGTGTGTTTGTCTGTGTGTGTTTGTGTGTGTGTTTGTCTGTGTGTGTGTTTGTCTGTGTGTGTGTTTGTCTGCGTCCGTGTGTGTCTGTGTCCGTGTGTGTGTGTGTGAATGTGCGTGTGAATGTGCTTGTGCGTGTGCATGGATGTGTATGTGTGGGTGTGTGTGTGTGATCCAGCTGTTATCTGCAGCAAGCCAGGCGTTGCGGTTTTCCTGAGCCCAGCCTGGGGAGGGGGGGGGAGTGGTTTCTGCCCCTTTCCATTCCTGCTAACTCACTCGTCCCTGCTGTCGGCCGTTGCGCCCGATAGCGCTGCTCCCTCCCTCCCTCCCTCGGGGTCGCCTCCCTGGACACTGGGTCCAATCCGCGGGGACACTCTGCCGCCCCTCCCTCTGACACCCCACCCACACCGCGGCCGGCAGCCATTGTGTGTCCGGAGCTCGTTATCCATCCCCGGCACGGCCACATCACACCACCTGCTCGGGAACTCCACCTGTGTAAGAGGGGAGTCTGCTGGCGTGATGGAGGAGCAGTACGGAGCACAAGGTATGAGAGGGGCGGCCTCACAGCGGCAGAGACCCAGGTTTGAGCCTGACTACGGGTGCTGTCTGTACGGAGTTTGTACGTTCTCCCCGTGCACACATGGGCTTTCTCTGAGTGCTCCGGTTTCCTCCCACATCCCAAAGACGCGCAGGTTTGTAAGTTAATTGGCTTCTGTAAATTCTAAATTTTCCCCAGTGTGTAGGATCGTGCTAATGTAGGGGCTGATCGCTGGTCGGCATGGACTAGATGGGCCGAATGGGCCTGTTTCCATGCTGTATCTCCAAAGTCTAAACTGTCCCCAACCTGCCAGCTTTTCCTTTCAGCGCCTTCACTCTGCTGCTGGTCCTGCCCTCACCGTTCCTTGGTTCAGGCCACGAGTTCACCTCTGAGTCAAGGGTGAGGTATTGGTATTGTTTTTTCAAGGTTTAGAGACACAGCTTGGAAACAGGCCCTTCAGCCCACTGAGTCCACGCCAACCATCAAACACCCATTGACACCAGTTCTATGTTATCCCACTTTCTCATCCACTCCCTGCACACTGGGAGCAATTTACAAAGGGCCAATTAACCTACAAACCCACACAGACAGGTCTTTGTGATGTGGGAGAAAACCAGAGCACCCGGAGGAAACCCACTCGGTCACAGGGAGAACGTGCAAACTCCACACAAATACGCAGCCAGCACCCGATGTCAGGATCGAACCTTGGTCTCTGGTGCTGTGAGGCAGTGGCTCCACCAGCTGTGCCACATGTACCGAGCTGCAGTGAAACATTTTGTTTGCATGCTAACCAGTCAAATTAAACTGTATAGGAGTACAATCATGCCATAAACAAGTACCACAGGCAGTGCAAAGAGAAAAATACCAGCATGCAGAATATAGTCTTATAGTATAAAAGGTGGACTGGGCTACATCTACAACTCTGCAATCTCTTGCTGTCTTGGACGGAGCTGTTCCCAAACCAGGCTGTGATAATCCCTTTTTCTCCAGAGGTGTTGCCTGACCCACTGAGTTATTCCAGCACTTTGTGTCTCTCCGTGATGCTTCCACGGTGTAAGTGTAGAAGTTGGTGAGGGATGTTGGAAACATGCCAAATGTCTGTCATCTGCCGAGAAAGTAGAGACGTTGGTGTGCCTTTTTGGTCATGGCTTTGATGTGGTGGATGCTAAGGTGAGGTGTCGGGGGATATTGATTGTAGGGTTCGGGGTGCAGACAGCACACTGTGATTTGTAGACACCAGGAACTGCAGAGGCTGGAATCTTGCGTAGAACACAAAAGTGCTGGAGTAACAGCGGTTCAGGCAGCATATTTGGAGGACACAGAGTGATGATGCGAAGAGTCTGAAGAAGTCTTGACCTGAAACGTCAACCCTCCATGTTCTCCTGACATGCTGCCTGACCCGCTGAGTTACTCCAGTACTGTGTGTTCGATGCATGATGTGATTTTAGTTTAGTTTAGTTTATTGTCACATGTACCGAGGTACAATGAAAAGCTTTTGTTGTTTGCTAACCAGTCAGCGAAAGACAATAGAATGATGCCATTCGGCCCATCGAAAGACAGCAGAACAATACATGGTTACAAACGAGCCATTCACAGTGTACAGGTATATGATAAAGGGAATAATGTGATTAACGTTTAGTGCAAGATAAAGTCAGAAAAGTCCGATCACGGATAATCCAAGGGTCTCCAACGAGGTAGATAGTAGTTCAGGACTGCTCTCTAGTTGTGGTAAGATGGTTCAGTCACAAGTTGCACCCTGATTTGATTAGTCAGGGTGGGAGTCTGGAAAAGTACCAGTTTTAGTGCCATGGAGTCATACAGCGAAGAAAAAGGCCCTTTGGCCCAACTCGTCCATGCTGACCAAGATGCCCCATTTGCCCATGTTTGGCCCATATCCCTCTAAACCTTTTCTATCCATGCACCTGTCCAAATGTCTTTTAAATGCTCTTATTGTACCTGCTTCAAAGACCTCCTCTGGCTGCTCGTTCGATACTCCCACCACCCTCTGTGTGAGAAAGTTAAGCAAAGTTCGATAACCACCATTGCTGTGGGAAGTTCAGGTCATGTAACCAGCAGAAGGAACAGTAGGATCGATCAGCCGAGTAATTTTTCATGGTACGGTGATGAAGAAGAAAAATAAGAACAATTTTCGTCTGCTGGTTGACATTGACATTTAAATTTTCCTTTGATCGCTTAGAGTTCCAACACCCACAGCCAGAAATATGAAACGTCAGTATCCCGGAAATATGAAATGTCAATATCCCATAGTGGGATAACCACATTCAACCACGACTGAATGGTGGAGTAGACTCGATGGGCCGAATGGCATCATTCTGCTCCTATGACATGAACTTATTAATGCCCTGTGATGTAAGACCATTAGGAGGGTAGAAGCTTGGATGGGCCATCTTGGTTGTCATTGATCCGTTGGGCCAAAGTACTTTTCCAAAGACAACAGTTCAATTTTCAGAGGCACAAGGAACTGCAGATGCTGGAATCTTGAGGGAAAAACCACAAAGATTTGGAGGAACTCAGCGGGTCGGGCAGCATCTGTGGAGGGAATGGACAGGCGACGTTTCAGGTCGGGACCCTTCTTCAGACTGATGGAGTAGGGGGGGGGGGAAGCTGGAAACGAGAGGTGGGGGTGGGACAAAGCCTGACGAGTGATAGGTGGATACAGGTGGAGGGGGGGCTAATGGGCAGGTGGTGAAGAGAGTGAGAAAGACTGGAGGTGAAAAGGGGACAAAAGGGTGTAAGGCGAGTGTTGAGGAAAGACACGTGGCTGTGGTGGCGAGTCTGCATCAGTGCATGGTTGTAGAGGAGGGCAGCAGGAATCACAGAGGGTGAGGGGGGGGCAGAGAGAGATGGTCTCACAGAACCCCCCCCCCCCCCCCCCCCATCAGAGAGAGGAGGAAAGCATCTGATGGTAAGGAATGATATTCATTCCCTTGCAAGGGGTGACATAGAATCAGGAGATGTTGAATCAGTATGGATAGAAATGAGAAATTGTAAGGGTAAAAAGACCCTAATGGGAGTTATCTATAGGCCCCCAAACAGTAGCCTCGACATAGGGTGCAAGTTGAATCAGGAGATAAAATTGGCGTATCAAAAATGTAATGCTACGGTGGTTATGGGAGATTTCAACATGCAGGTAGACTGGGAAAATCAGGTTGGAAATGGACCCCAGGAAAGAGAGTTTGTAGAGTGCCTTCGAGATGGATTCTTAGAACAGCTTGTACTGGAGCCTACCAGGGAGAAGGCAATTCTGGATTTAGTGTTGTGTAATGATCCTGATCTGATAAGGGGACTAGAGGTAAAAGAGCCATTAGGAGGCAGTGATCACAACATGATAAGTTTTACTCTGCAAATGGAAAGGCAGAAGGGAAAATCGGAAGTGTCGGTATTACAGTATAGCAAAGGGGATTACAGAGGCATGAGGCAGGAGCTGGCCAAAATTGACTGGAAGGAGGCCCTAGCAGGGAAGACGGTAGAACAGCAATGGCAGGTATTCCTGGGAATAATGCAGAGGTTGCAGGATCAATTTATTCCAAAGAGGCGGAAAGACTCTAAGGGGAGTAAGAGACACCTGTGGCTGACAAGGGAAGTCAGGGACAGCATAAAAATTAAGGAGAGGAAGTATAACATAGCAAAGAAGAGTGGGAAGACAGAGGATTGGGACTCTTTTAAAGAGCAACAAAAGTTAACTAAAAAGGCAATACGGGGAGAAAAGATGAGGTACGAGGGTAAACTAGCCAATAATATAAAGGAGGATAGCAAAAGTTTTTTTAGGTACGTGAAGAGGAAAAAAATAGTCAAGGCAAATGTGGGTCCCTTGAAGACAGAAGCAGGGGAATTTATTATGGGGAACAAAGAAATGGCAGATGAGTTAAACCGTTACTTTGGATCTGTCTTCACTGAGGAAGATGCACACAATCTCCCAAATGTTCTAGGGGCCGGAGAACCTAGGGTGATGGAGGAACTGAAGGAAATCCACATTAGGCAGGAAATGGTTTTGGGTAGACTGATGGGACTGAAGGCTGATAAATCCCCAGGGCCTGATGGTCTGCATCCCAGAGTACTTAAGGAGGTGGCTCTAGAAATAGTGGAAGCATTGGAGATCATTTTTCAATGTTCTATAGATTCAGGATCAGTTCCTGTGGATTGGAGGATAGCAAATGTTATCCCACTTTTTAAGAAAGGAGGGAGAGAGAAAACGGGTAATTATAGACCAGTTAGTCTGACATTAGTGGTGGGGAAGATGCTGGAGTCAATTATAAAAGACGAAATTGCTGAGCATTTGGATAGCAGTAACGGGATCATTCCGAGTCAGCATGGATTTACGAAGGGGAAATCATGCTTGACAAATCTACTGGAATTTTTTGAGGATGTAACTAGGAAAATTGACAAGGGAGAGTCAGTGGATGTGGTGTACCTCGACTTTCAGAAAGCCTTCGACAAGGTCCCACATAGGAGATTAGTGGGCAAAATTAGGGCACATGGTATTGGGGGTAGGGTACTGACATGGATAGAAAATTGGTTGACAGACAGAAAGCAAAGAGTGGGGATAAATGGGTCCCTTTCGGAATGGCAGGCAGTGACCAGTGGGGTACCGCAAGGTTCGGTGCTGGGACCCCAGCTATTTACGATATACATTAATGACTTAGACGAAGGGATTAAAAGTACCATTAGCAAATTTGCAGATGATACTAAGTTGGGGGGTAGTGTGAATTGTGAGGAAGATGCAATAAGGCTGCAGGGTGACTTGGACAGGTTGTGTGAGTGGGCGGATACATGGCAGATGCAGTTTAATGTAGATAAGTGTGAGGTTATTCACTTTGGAAGTAAGAATAGAAAGGCAGATTATTATCTGAATGGTGTCAAGTTAGGAGGAGGGGGAGTTCAACGAGATCTGGGTGTCCTAGTGCATCAGTCAATGAAAGGAAGCATGCAGGTACAGCAGGCAGTGAAGAAAGCCAATGGAATGTTGGCCTTCGTAACAAGAGGAGTTGAGTATAGGAGCAAAGAGGTCCTTCTACAGTTGTACCGGGCCCTGGTGAGACCGCACCTGGAGTACTGTGTGCAGTTTTGGTCTCCAAATTTGAGGAAGGATATTCTTGCTATGGAGGGCATGCAGCGTAGGTTCACTAGGTTAATTCCCGGAATGGCGGGACTGTCGTATGTTGAAAGGCTGGAGCGATTGGGCTTGTATACACTTTAATTTAGAAGGATGAGGGGGGATCTTATTGAAACATATAAGATAATTAGGGGATTGGACACATTAGAGGCAGATAACATGTTCCCAATGTTGGGGGAGTCCAGAACAAGGGGCCACAGTTTAAGAATAAGGGGTAGGCCATTTAGAACGGAGATGAGGAAGAACTTTTTCAGTCAGAGGGTGGTGAAGGCGTGGAATTCTCTGCCTCAGAAGGCAGTGGAGGCCAGTTCGTTGGATGCTTTCAAGAGAGAGCTGGATAGAGCTCTTAAGGATAGCGGAGTGAGGGGGTATGGGGAGAAGGCAGGAACGGGGTACTGATTGAGAGTGATCAGCCATGATCGCATTGAATGGCGGTGCTGGCTCGAAGGGCTGAATGGCCTACTCCTGCACCTATTGTCTATTGTCTATTGTCTATCTTCAAGAAGTTCTGAAGAAGGGTCCCGACCCGAAACGTTGCCTGTCCATTCCCTCCACTGATGCTGCCTGATCCGCTGAGTTCCTCCAGCACTTTTGTGTATTACTCAAGATTCCCTCGTCTGCAGTTCCTTGTGTCACCTCCCTGTTGTTCCCCATAGGATTTGGCTGCGAGTGGTTAATTAGAGTGGGTGATCAAAAAGTTCTTGCAAGAGGAAGATTTAAGGAGAAAAAAAACCAGGCACAGAGCGCTGGGGTAACTCAGCGGGTCAGGCCGCATCCCTGGAGAACATGCATAGGTGACGTTTCGGGTCGGGACCCTTCTTCAGAACATCTGCAGTTCCTAGATTGAATGGGAGGGGGGGGGGGGCACATAAACGAGAGGTCAAGCCACACACTGCCAGCAGTGAAGGGGTTAAAAGTGGGGGTTGATGAGGGGTCATGGATTGGAGGAATGCACGGGTCTCGGAGAGTTGGGGCAAGGTACAGATGAGAGGGTGGGGGAACAAGCTGAAACGAAGGCAAGGAGTGTGAAAGCAGGGTCGTCTGGCCCTCGGCGATGTGATGCTCCCAGTGTTATCTCCACCTGTCTTTCTTTGTGCGGTGGGCGGGAGGCAGCCTGTCTCCCTGGTGGAGAGGAGGAGGGGGGGAAGGGAAGGGAAGGGAAGCCAGAGAGCTGTGGGGAGGAGTAATGGGAGGGTTACCGAGAAGCCGGCTTCCCCAGGCCCCTCCGCCGGTCTCACCCTATTGTCTGTCCGGGGGGGGGGGGGGGGGAGGAGCTGCTCAATGATTCAGTGCAAAGCAGGCCACACAACACCAACACACTCATATACACACACACACACTCACATATACGCGCGCGCACACACACACACTCACACACACACACACACACACACACACACACACACACACACACACACACACACACACACACACACAGTGCCGGCTCTCCACACTCCATTGTTGTTCTCCTGACAGCTGCCTGCCCCACAGCAGAACAAAAGGCACAGTGCTAGACAGAGAGAAGGCAGGCATGCCAAGCCACTGCAGGCCTTTGTTTAGAAGGATTAATAAATAAATAAGAGTATATTGCTAAAGTGTTTGGGAGAGGAAGAGGGAGAGAGGGAGGGAATTCTCCAACCTGTGAACCCTGGGTTTCCCCCCCTGGAACAGCTTCTGTGCAGGTAAAACAAACACTCTTTTTATTCTTTCTTGTCGCTGTGTGTGTGTGTGAGTGCTCTATCCTGGCCTTCTTGGGACTTTTACTTCTTGTTAAGTTGCTGGCGGATTAGCAGCCTGACTGAGGCAGGCCCGAGGTGGTGGTGGGAGGGAGGGAGAGAGGGAAGGGTGATGGGTGGGTGAGTGGGAGGGAGGGGGGGAGATCTCTGGTTTGTGGTGAGGGGGAGAGAGGGGAAGGGAAGGCCAGGGCCTTGCAGAAAGCTTCCCCTCAACCTGAGACGTCTGTCCTACTCTCCTCACAGTGAGGGAGGGAGAGGAGAGGGGGGAAGCAGAGGGAAGAGAGGAGGGGGAGAGGGAGGAGGAAAGGGAGGAGGGGGGGAGAGGGAGAGGGAAGGGGGGGTGAAGGGGAGCTCCTCTGGCGGGGGGGTTAAAAGATGAATGCACCGAGGCTCCAGTGGTTAATGAGATGGACATGGGAGAGACGAGGAGGGGGGAGAATAATATAACCCCCCCCCTCAAGGCCTATGTGTGTGTCTAAACAAGCAACATAGAAAATAGGTGCAGGAGGAGGCCATTTGGCCCTTCACGCCAGCCCGTTAAAGAGTTGCTCTGCAGATGATCCTTTTTAATTGAGAGTCTGTAGCTGGGTATTGCTGGTGTCGTTTGGCCCTTGGTTCCCAGTCCCCATCCTCATCCCTACCCCACACCTTCTCAAATCTACTCTCACCCTCCCCTCCCTCATCCTTAGTCCCATCCTCACCCCAACCCCTCACCTCCACCCCACACCCTCACCCTCCCATTCCTCACCTCTACCCGCACCCTCACCCTGCTATCCCTCACCCCAACCCACCCTTTCCTCTACTCTCATTCCCCTCCCACCCCTCCCTCGCTCACCCCCTCCCTCGTAACCCTCACGCTCCCCTTCCTCCCTCACCTCCTCAAGTACAGCAAGCAGTGAAGAAAGCTAATTGCATGTTGGCCTTCATAATGAAAGGATTTGAGTATAGGAGCAAAGAGGTCCTTCTGCAGTTGTGCAGGGCCCTGGTGAGACCACACCTGGAGTACTGTGTGCAGTTTTGGTCTCCTAATGTGTGGAATGACATTCCTGCTATTGAGGGAGTGCAGTGTAGGTTCACGAGGTTAATTCCCGGGATGGCGTATGATGAAAGAATGGGACAACTGGGCTTGTATTCACTGGAATTTAGAAGGATGAGAGGGGATCTTATAGAAACATATAAAATTATTAAGGGATTGGACACTCTAGATGCAGAAAACATGTTCCCGATGTTGGGGGAGTCCAGAACCAGGGGCCACAGTTTAAGAATAAGGGTTAGGCCATTTAGAACTGAGATGAGGAAAAACTTTTTCACCCAGAGAGTTGTGAATCTGAGGAATTCTTTGCCTCAGAAGGCAATGGAGGCCGACTCATTGGATGCATTCAAGATAGAGCTCTTGGGGATAGCGGAGTCGGGGGGGTATGGGGAGAGGGCAGGAACGGGGTACTGATTGTGGATGATCAGCCATGATCACATTGAATGGCGGTGCTGGCTCGAAGGGCCGAATGGCCTACTCCTGCACCTGTTTCCTATCTGTCTACCCCCCACCCTCACCCACCACCCTCGGTCTTTCTGCACTAAAGCTGTTCTGGTACTTCCGAGGCTGCCTGGGGTTAACATTTCACCGTGTTGGTTGTCGATGTGTTGTAAGATGAGTGGGTGGTGGGGTTGATGGACACACTGCGTCACAGCTCCAGAGACTCGTATTCGATCCTGACCACAGGTGCTGTCTGGGTGTGGAGTTTGTACGTTCTCCCTGTGACCATGTGGGTTTCCTCCGGGTGTTCTGGTTTGCTCCCACGTCCCAAAGATGTGTGGTTCAGTGGGTTAATTGCTCTCTATATATTGCCCCTCGTGTGAAGGTTAGAACATAGAACTGTCCAGAACAGGGATAGGCCCTTCGGCTCACAATGTCCGTGCCGAACATGATGCTGTTAAACTAATCTCCCCTGCCTGCACACGATCCATATCCCTCCATTCCCTGCATAACCACATGTCTCTTGAACACCACTATCGTATCTGCCTCCACCACCACCCCTGGCAGCACGTTCCATGCACCCACCACCCTCTGTGTAGAAACACTTGCCTCGCACATCTCCTTTAAACTTTGCAGGCTGGGACTTTATTCCTTGGAATGCAGGAGGCTGAGGGGTGATCTTATAGAGCTGCATAAAATCATGAGGGGAATAGATAGGGTCAATGCACAGAGTCTTTTACCCAGAGTAGGGAAATCAAGAACCAGAGGACATGGGTTTGAGGTGAGAAGGGAAAGATTTAATAGAAACCTGAGGGGCGACTTTTTCACACAGATGGTGGTGGGAAAATGGGAACGAGATGCCAGAGGAGGTAGTTGAGGCAGGTAGCATAAAAATTTAAAAGACATTTGGACAGGTGCAAAGGTAGGAGAGGTTTAGAGGGATACGGGCCACACGCGGGCAGGTGTGCTTGGGGCATGGAGAGGTTGGGCCGAACAACTCTAGGACTCCAACCACTGCCGGATGGCCTAGAGGGTAAGCTGCAGTATCCTCAGCTCCTGAAGTTCAAGACCCTCGGTGGCCCTACAGCAGGTAGTCGTGTGGTCACTTGTGGAAGCTTGCTGTGCACAGATTGGCTGCCTCGTTTCCTACGCCACAACACTCACTACACTCTGTTGTCGCCGATTCACTTTGAGAAGTCCTGAGATAGGCAGGAAGGGCACCGTGGAACCATAGAACAGTCGAGCACAAGAATAGACCCCCTCAGACTACAATGTCCCTGCCAAACATGGTGCCAAAACCAACTCTAAAGGACGTAGGCAAAAGGCTGGAGTAACTCAGCGGGTCAGGCAGCATCTCTGGAGAAAAGAAATGGGTGACGTTTTGGGTCGAGACCCTTTTTCAGAAGGATGTACCTTTAGAAAGGAGATGAGGAGGAACTTGTGTAGCCAGAGGGCGGTGAATCTGTGGAATTCATTGCCACAGGCAAGTCATTGGGTATTTTTAATGCAGAGATTGACAGATTCTTGATTAGTTAGAGGGTCAAAGGTTACGGGGAGAAGGCAGGAGAAGGGTTGAGGGAAAAATAGATCGGCAGAGTGGACTTGATGGGCTGAATGGCCTAATTCTGCTCCTGTCATGAACTTATGCACAGATCTGCGTGCACGTAATCCATATCCCTCCATTCCCTGCATATCCACGTCTGCTTCCATTACCACCCCCAGCAGCACGTTGAAGGTTTCCTTTCGGCCCCTCCTGCCCCCGTCACCTCCACGACACTGCGTCGCTTGGAGATCTCCCGTTTCTCCGTTCCCTGCCTCTTCCTCACTGTCCCTCATCCAGCGCTGACACCCATGTCTTCCGCTGCTCTGGAACTGCCCGGAGAAACCTCTCGGCCTCTCCCACCTCCCTCCAACCAAGCCTGACAACACTCGTGTGAGGCAGCACGGGACATTTTACTGCATCAAACCATTGGCCATTTTTAAAGCGGGGATTTGACAGGTTCTTGATTAATGAGGGTGCCAAAGCTTGCAGGGAGAAGGCAGGAGAATGGGGTTGAGAGGGAAAGACAGATCAGCCATGATTGAATGACGGAGTAGACTCAATGGGCCGAATGGCCCAATTCTGCTCCAAATTATCTTATGAATTTAGCCTCCCTCTACTCTGGGGCTAATGGGTCCAACTCTAAGAAGAGCCTGAGAGGCAAGCGGCTCTTTTCTCTCCTTCCCGCAATCAGTCTGAAGCAGTGTCCCTACCTCAAACGTCACCTGTCCATGTTCTCCAGCGATGTTGCCAGACCTGCTGAGTTACTCCAGCACTTTGTGTTGGTTGCTGCTTTGATCTGCGTTCTGTGCTGGGTTGGGGAGTGGTATAGGAGTGTGGAGTGGTACAGTGGTCCCTGGTACAGGCAGCAAGAACAGGGTTCTGTCCCCCACCACCACTCCAAGAGCAGCCAACATTGTGGAATCCCCTCCCTCAACTCCTTAAAGACCCCCCTCTGTGACAGAGGGGTCCCGATCCAAAACATCACGAATCCTTGCTCTCCACAGCTGCTGCCTGACCCGCTGGATTACTCCAGCACTTGTGTCTCTGTGACAGATGTCCTCACTGTAGCAACCCTTCCTCCCAAATCAAGCTGCATGGCTCAGTAGCAAGGCAAAGCTTAGTAATAGTCATTACTACTGGTTAGGTTATGTTTAGGTTTATTATTGTCACGTGTACCGAGGTACAGTGAAAAGCCTTGTTTTGCATGCTTTCCAATCAAAGATCAGATAATACTCTCCAGAAATGCAATCAAGTCAAACTCAAGTACAATAGGTAGAGCAAAGGGGAAGATACAGAGAGCAGAATATAGATCTCAGCATTGTCGCGCATCAGTTCCAGTGACAAAGTCCAAAGTCCGCAATGTGGTAGAGGTGAATCGGACAGGACCCTAGCGTATGGAAGGACCGTTTAGAAGCCTGATAACAGACGGGAAGAAGCTGTTCCTGAGTCTGGTGGCAATAGACAATAGACAAAGCGCATGCTTTTGAGCTTCTGTACCTTCTTGCCAGATGGGAGCAGGGAGAAGAAGGATTGACCGGGGTGGGACTAGTCTTTGCTTATGTTGGCTGCTTTTCTGAGACAGCGTGAGGGACATTAGCAATGTTCTCAGGGACAGATGGGTTGACAGCTCGTTTGGAGGAGGCAGGGAACAGAAGGGCTGTGGTTGATGTTCGGATGGTCAGTAATGCGGATTGCCGGGACTGTTTATCTGTTGCGTGTCTGCGAAATAGTTATTTTACCCCCGTGAGATGTATTGCGAAAGTCCCACTCAGTGACTGCACATTGCCTCCAAGCCACGAGTGTTTAATTGTCATATGTACCGGCAATGGAACAATTCTTACTCGCTGCAGCTTAACAGACCATAATAGTGCCAAACCAAAATCCGTAGTGCAACCAAAGACACAGTCTAGAAGACCACAGTTGCTGAGGTTAGTGTTGTGCGGTGTTCAAGAGCCTGATGGTTGCTGGTAAGAAGCCGTTCTTGAACCTGGACGACAAGGTTTTCAGGCTCCTGTAGCTTCTTCCCGATGGTAGCAGCGAGATGAGAGCGTGGCCCAGGGTGGTGTGGGTCTCTGATGATGCTGGCTGCCTTTATGAGGCAGCTCCTCCTGTAGATCCCTTCGATGGTGGTGCGGTCAGTACCCGTGATGGACCGGGCAGTGTCCACCACTCTCTGTCGTCTCCATTGTTCCTGGGCGTTCGCGTTACTGAACCAGGCCGTGATGCCACCAGTGTGCGTGCTCTCCGCCGTACACCTGTAGAATCGTGGACCACCGGTGCTGAGTGGAGAGGGAATGTGTCGTTATCCGAGGTATGGTCTTTCAGGGAAAATCAAGTTGAAGCCCTGCCTGTTCTCCCGGTTACTGCCCTTAATGCAGACCAGGGCAGTTCCATTTGTCCTTTAGCTGCCGAGATTCCGGTATATTATTGTCACAAGTATCGAGGTACAGTGAAAAGCCTGATCCAGATCAGATCAGATAATACCGAAGAAAGACACAAAATGCTGGAGTAACTTAGCAGGGCAGGCAACATCTCTGTAGAGAAGAAATGGGTGACATTTTGGGTCGAGACCCTTCTTCAGACTCGACCCGAAATGTCACCCATTCCTTCTCTCCAGAGATGCTGCCTGTCCCGCTGAGTTACCCCAGCATTTTGTGTCTACCTTCGGTGTAAACCAGCATCTGCAGTTCATTCCGGCACAGATCAGATACCACACATAGATGCAAACAGTCCAAGTCTTTGATTATGTCGGCTGCTTTCCCAAGGCATCGTGAAGTGTGGATGGAGTCGATGGTGGGGAGTCTGGTCTTTGTGATGGACTGGACGTTATCTTGCACTAAACATCATTCCCTTAATCCTGTATCTGCGCACTGTGGACGGCTTGATTGTAATCATGTGTAGTCTTTTCGCTGACTGGATAGAACGCAATAAAAAAGCTTTTCACTGTCCCTCGGTGAACTAAACTAGTGGTAAAGAATGGACAAGGTATACTTGCCTTCGTTGCTTGGGGCATGGAGTAGAAGTCAGAAAGTCACAACGCATCTCGATAACACTTTGGTCAGGCCACCTGGGCAATATTGGGTGCTGTTCTGTTCTTTACAGCAAGGATGCAGAATCTTTGGAGAGGGTTCAGAAGAGGTTTACAAGAATGCAGCCTAGTCCTGAGATATAGTGAAAAACTTTGTTTCCCAAGTCATACCCGACATAAATACAATCAAGCCAACAGGTGTTGCAAAGTGAAAAAATACCAGAGTGCTGAATATAGTTTTATAGTGTTAGAGTTACAGAGGGGGGAAAAAAGTGCAGGGGCTACAGAGATGTAGGTTGGAAGATCGGGACTACTTAAAGGAGGACCGTTCAATGGACTGATAACAGCGGGGAAGAAACTCCTCGATGTAGACACAAGGAACTGCAGATACTGGATCTTGCATGGAACACAGAGTGCTGGAGTAACTCGGAGGGTCAGGCAGCATCCCTGGAGGACATGGATAGGTGACGTTTTGGGTTGGGACCCTTCTCAGACTCTCAATTTAATTGAATTCTCCAATTCTAGGTAACTAATTTACAAACACCTATTTCTCCCTCCCTTTCCCCCCTCCGTCCCCTGACCCCTTCCCCCTGTAATCCTTCCACAGGCTTCACATTTCACACATCTTCCCTCCTTGTCTCTTTATCACTCTTTTTTCTATCATTTCTGGCCTTTGTCCAACCTTCAGACAATCAACCCCCCCCCATCACCTGTATCCACCTATCACTCACCCTTTGTCCTGCCCCTCATCTCTTCCACCTTTCTCCCCCCACTCCCCACCCACCGTAATCAGTCTGAAGAAGGGTTCCGACATGAAACGTCATCTATCCATGTTCTCCAGAGATGCTGCCTGACCTGCTGTGTTATGCCAGCACTTTTTTTGCAAACCGGCATCTGCAGTTCCTTGTATCAACATCAATTGATTGTCGTCATCTTGTGTTTCTCACAGTCAAATCTGAGGAAGCCAATTAGCTGCTTGTGTTTCTTATGCATTATGATTTATCTGCGTTTTGACTTCCTGGTTTCTCTCTGAACTTCATTATGCTTCCCAGTCCTGGGAGCACCACCTAACACCAAACATTCACAGGCTTTTTGGGAAGAAAGTGTGGGAAGGATGCGGAGGCTTTGGATAGGATGCCGAGGAGATTGACCAGAATGACGCCAGGATTAGCTCTAAGGAGAGGTTGGACAAAATTGGATTGTCTGGAGCATCGGTTGAAAGGAAAGGCAGGATATGGATCACATGCTGGCAGAGGAGATTCATTTGACTAGGTGTCATGTTGGGCGTGGATATTGTGGGCCGATGGACCTGTTCCTGTGTACTGTCCTATGTGCAGGAAGGAACTGCAGATGCTGGTTTAAACCGAAGATAGACACAAAATGGTGGAGTAGCTCGGCGGGACAGGCAGCATCTCTGGAGAGAAGGAATGGGTGACATTTCGGGTTGAGACCCTTCTTTAGATTGATGTCAGGGGAGAGGGAGATACATAGATAAGGAAGTGTAAGGTGTGAAAATAGGACAAATGGAATGGAGATCAAGGAAAATGTGGAATAGATCATTGTTAGCTGGAAGAAAAGATAACAACATCAAAGCAAACAGAGATAAAATGGTAGTCGGGGACAGTAAGACTGGTCGGAGAACTGGGAAGGGGGAGGGATGGAGAGAGAGGAAAAGCAAGGGTTACTTGAAGTTAGAGAAGTCGATGTTCACACCGCTGGGGTGTAAACTGCCCAAGCGAAATATGAGGTGCTGTTTCTTCAATTTGCGCTGGGCCTCACTCTGACAATGTAGGAGGCCTCGGACAGAAAGGCCAGTGTGGGAATGGGAGGGGGAGTTAAAGTGTTTAGCAACCGATTAGAGATTGTACTGTCCTTTGTTCTTGTATCTTGTGCAGGCAGGGGTGATCAGTTTAACATAGCATCATGTTTGGCACAGATATTATGGGCTGAAGGGCCTGATCCTGTGCTGTACTGTCCTGTGAACGCAGTGTTCTCCTGGTGGGGGGGGGGGGCGCTGGCTGTGAGTGGCGTGCCACGGACGGTTTGGTGGGGAGCAGAGCAGGTCAGTGCTGGCGGTTGTCAACAGGTGTTTGGGCCTTCACTGATGTCCCTCCTCTCGTTCCAGGGTGTTCGTCTAAGTCCTTCAAGCTGTACTCGCCGAAGGAGCCCCTCAACGGCAACTCATTCACTCCCTACCACCCAGGCAGCATGCTGGATCGCGATGTCGGGTAAGAGAGATGGGCAGGGAACTCCTCCGCTGGGTTGTTTGGGTGGGTCTTTGATGATGCGGGCTGACCTCTTGAGGCAGCGCCTCCAGTAGATCCCTTCGATGGTGGGGAGGTCACTACCCGCGATGGACCGGGCAGTGTCCACCACTCTCTGTGGTCGCCTGCATTCCTGGGCGTTCGAGTTACCGAACCAGGCAACCAGGCAGTGTGCTCTCTACCGCACACCTGTAGAGGTTCAATCGAGTATTCGTCGACAGATCCAATCTCCTCAGACTTCTGGAGAAATAGATGCATTGATCAGCTTTCTTAGAGATTGCCCCAATGTGCTTGGCCCGGGACAAGAGATGCGCGCCCAGGAACTATTCATACAAATTGTTGATATGAACAACTGAGTACCGTGACTAAATGTGTAGGAAGGAACTACCAAACACTTTAACTCCCCCTTCCATTCCCACACAAACCTTTCTGTCCTGGGCCTCCTCAACTGTCAGAGTGAAGCCACGTGCAAATTTGAAGAACAGCACCTCATATTTTGCTTGGACAGTTTACAACTCAGTGGTATGAACGTTGATTTCTCTATCTTCAAATAATCCCTGCATTCCCTCTCTTCCCCCCTCACCATAGTCATCCTACTAGTTCCACTGTTTGCATCCTTGTACCCCTCTTGTCATCACCTCTCTCCCAGCCAACAATGAGCTGTTGTGGGCTCCACTCTTCCTTGGTCATCTGTTGCCATCCCTGATTTGTTCTGGCCTTTTCCTACCTCCAGTTCCGCCCCCACTTTACTTTCAGTCTGAAGACAGGTTCTGACCTGAAATGTCACCCATTCCTTTTCTCCAGAGATGCTGCCTGACCTGCTGAGTTACTCCAGCACTCTGTGTCACTATCTTGAGTTCCCAGACTGTTTCCTACGGCAGCCTGCAAATCCCAATCCAAACTAACATTCATTCTCACTCTTTATCCACTAACCAATCCTAAATCTAGATCTGATCCAAAGCATCACCTATCCAGGTTCTCCAGAGACGCTGCCTGACCTGCTGAGTTACTCCAGCACTTTTGTGTTTTATTTTGTAATTCAGCAGGTTATCTATATTTAAATAAACTCTTTCAAATGCCCCCACACACTCTCTTGTTATTATTTGCAATAACATGTTCTTCCTCCTTAATATCAGGTGAAGCTTGGGAGAGGCAGCTATAGTATTGGTATTGGGTTATTATTGTCAAAATGAGTGTTCTCAGGAACCGAGGGATGTCCTGCTGTAGTACCGCAGGTGGCCAAACGGTGGAGCACTTGAGCGCTGCACGGTTTCGGTCCGCCACACGGGGGCGCTCACGAGCAGCGCCGCCCCCGTTGACCATGCGCGGCACTGCGGCTCGGATCGCCGTAGCAGCGCCACAATCTGGCCTGATGCGGTAGTGCAGCCCCATAGAGCACCACATTCATGTTACTGAACCAAATCCCCTCTCCCTCCTCCCCTCTCCCTCCTCCCCTCTCCCTCCTCCCCTCTCCCTCCTCCCCTCTCCCTCCTCCCCTCTCCCTCCTCCCCTCTCCCTCCTCCCCTCTCCCTCCTCCCCTCTCCCTCCTCCCCTCTCCCTCCTCCCCTCTCCCTCCTCCCCTCTCCCTCCTCCCCTCTCCCTCCTCCCCTCTCCCTCCTCCCCTCTCCCTCCCTCCCCTCTCCCTCCCTCCCCTCTCCCTCCACCCTTCTCCCTCCTCCCCTCTCCCTCCTCCCCTCTCCCTCCTCCCCTCTCCCTCCCTCCCCTCTCCCTCCCTCCCCTCTCCCTCCCTCCCCTCTCCCTCCCTCCCCTCTCCCTCCATCCTTCTCCCTCCCTCCCCTCCCCTAAAAAAGAACCCTTTTTCAGTCTGAAGTTTCAGTTTGGACCCTTTTTCAGTCTGAAGTCGGGGTGTGTGAAAGGGACCCAAAACATCACCTCTCCATGTTCTCCAGAGGTGCAGCCTGATCTGCTGTGTTACTCTAACACTTTGTGTCTTAGAAATAAATGTTAATGGAAAGGATGGTGAAAATTCCTGAGTTTTGTAATAATCTCTCTTTTCTCTTGGCCCTCCTCACAGTCCTAC